>NW_028295234.1:0-239000 GCF_964341445.2 Mesoplodon mirus
GCCTTGTCATGACAGGTTTCAAGGAGCATACAGACAACAAGTGTCAGGGAGCATTTTGAAGACAAGTGTATTGAGCATTGTGATGACAATGGTCATGGAGCATTGTGATAAGGATACCATGGATAATAATGATGACGAACGTCAGGTGGCATTGTGATGAAAAGTGATATGGAATATTGTGATCACAAGGGTTTGGAGCATTGTTATGACAGAGGTCATGGAGCATTTTGATTTCATTGTGATGACAATAGCATTAAGAATTATGATGATGGGCATGGTGCACTGTGATGACAGGGTTCATGGATCATTGAGATGAAAAGCGGCATAGAGCATTGTGATTACAGGGTTCCAGGAGCATTGTGATGAGAAGGGTCATGGAGCTTTGTGATGACAAGGATATGGAACATCGTGATGGCAGGGGTCATGGAGCATTGATATGTCAGGTGTAATGGAGCATTCTGATGGCAAAGGCGTGGAGCATTGTGATGAGAAGGCCATGGAGCATTCTGATGACATGTGTCATGGAGCTTTGTGAAGACAAGGGCATTGAACAATGTGATGAGAGCGTTCATGGAGCATTGTGATGACAATGACATGGAGCATTGTGAGGCCAAAGGTCATGGATCTTTGTGATGAAAAAACTCATGGAGAATTTTGATAACAAGGGCGTAGTGCATTGTGATGAGAAGGGCAGGGAGCATTGTGATGACAGGGTCATGGAGCAAATTGATGAAAAGTGTCATGGAAAATTTTGATGACTGGTGTTATGGAACATTGTGATGTCAGGGGTCATCGAACATTGTGATGATAAGTGCATGTTGCATTGTGATGACAGGAGTCATGGAACATTGTGATGACAGGGTTGAGGGAGTATTCTGACAAATAGTGATGTAGCATTGTGATATCAGTGGTGAGAGAGCATTTTGATGAGAAGTTCATGGAGAATTTTGATGAGAAATTTTATGGAGCATTGTGATGACAAGATTGTAGAGCACTGTGATGACTAGCGTATGGTGCATTGTGATGACATGTGTCATGGAGCATTGTGCTGACAAGCACATGGAGCATTGTGATGACAAGGGTCAAAGAGCATTGTGATGAAAAGTTCATGGAGCATTGTGGTTAAAAAGGTCACAGAGTCTGTTGATGATGAGGGCATGGACCTTTGTGATAACAGAGGTCATGAAGCATTGTGATGACTGGAGTCACGGATCATTGTGATGACAGAGGTCATGGAGCATTGTGATAACAACGGCATGGAGCATTGTGATGACAAGGGCATGTAACATTGGTCTAATAAGTTTCATTGATTATTGCGATGACAGTTGGAATGGCACATTGTGATGACAATGTCATGGAGCATTGTAATGACCATGTCATGCAGTATTGTGAAGACTGGTGTCAGGGAGCATTGTGATGATATATGTAATGGCCCAGTGTGATGACAATGGCATGGAGCATTGTGATGACAAATGTCATGGAGGATTCTGATGACAAAAGTAATGGAGCAATGTGATGACAATGGCTTGGTGCATTGTGATGAAAATGGTCAGGGAGCATTGTGCTGACAAGTGCATGGAGAACTGTGATGACAATGGTCATGGAGCATTATGATGACAAGCTTGTGGAGTGTTTTGATGACAATGGCATGGAGCATTGTGATGAAAACGGCTTAGGGTATTGTGATGAATATCGCATGGAGCCTTTTAGTGACAGGTTTCAAGGAGCATTCTGATGACAAGTGTCAGGGAGCATTGTGATGACAAGTGTATTGAGCATTGTGATGACAAAGGTCATGGAGCATTGGGATGAAAAGGGCATGGAGTATTGTGATGACAGGCATCATGGAGCGTTGTGATGACAAGTGTTATGGAACATTGTTATCACAAGGCTTTGGAGCATTGTGATAACAGAGGTCATGGATCATTTTGATTTCAAGGAGCATGGAGCATTGTGATGAAAAGGGCATGAAGCAATGTGATCCCAAGGTTCATGGAGTATTGTGATGACAAGCGCATACAGCATAATGACAAGGTCATGTAGCATTTTGCTGAAAAAAGCATGGAGCATTGTGATGACAGGTGTCATGGAGCACTGTGATGACAAGCGTCACGGAGCATTGTGAATACAGGGGTCATGGAGCATTGGGATGACATGGGCATGGATCATTGTGATGACAAGTGTCATGGAGCACTGGGCTGAAAATTTTCAAGGAGTGTGGTTATGACAGGGGTCATGGAGCTTTGTGAAGTCTAGCGAATGGAGCATTGTGATGACAAGAGTCCTGGATCATTGTGTTGTCAGGTTCATGGAGTGTTGTGTTAACCGTGGTCATGGAGCATTGTGATGATATTGGCCACGGAGCATTGTGATAAGTAGGTCGTGGAGCACTGGGCTGAAAATGTTCATGGATTATTGTGATAACAGGGGTCATGGAGCATTGTGATGAATAGGGAATGGATCATGGTGATGACAATGTCCTGGAGCATTGTGAAGAGAATTCCATGGCGACTTGTGATGACAAGTCTCATGGACCATTCTGATGAAAAGGGGAATGGAGCATTGTGATTACAGGGGTCTTGGAGCATTGTGATGACTAGGGCATGGAGCATTGTGATGAGAAGGCCATGGAGCATTCTGATGACATGCGTCCTGGAGTTTTGTGATGACAAGGGCATGGAGCATTGTGATTACAGGGATCTTGGAGCATTGTGATGAAAATGGCATGGATCATTGTTATGAAAAAGGCATGGAGTCTTGTCATGACATGGATCAAGGAGCATACGACGACAAGTGTCAGGCAGCATTGTGATGATAAGTGTATTGAGCTTTGTGATGACAAAGATCATGGAGCACTGTGATGAGAAGATCATGGATAATTGTGATGATGAGCGTCATGGGGTGTTGTGATGATAAGTATTATGGAACATTGTGATCACAAGGGTTTGGAGCATTATGATGACAGAGGTCATGGAGAATATTGATTTCATTGTGATGATAATAGCCTGAAGCATTATGATGATGGGCATGGTGCATTGTGATGACATGGTTCATGGAACATTGAGATGAAAAGACGCATGGATCATTTTGATTACAAGGGTCTTGTAGCATTATGATGACAAGGGCATGGAGCATTGTGATGAGAAGGTCATGGAACATTCTGATGACATGCATCATGGAGCTTTGTGATGACAAGGGCATGGAGCATTGTTATTTCAGGGGTCTTGAGCATTGTGATGGCAAGTGTCATGGAACCTTGTGATGACTAGGCCGTGGAATATTGTGATGGCAAGGGCCATGGTGCATTGTTATGACAGGGGTAATGGCGCATTTTGATGAGAAAGGCATGGAACATTGGTCTGAAATGTTTCATGGATTATTGTCATGAGAGTTGGCATGGAGCATTGTGATGACAAGGGCACAGAACACTGTGATACATGGGGCATTCAGGATTGTAATGACAAGGGCATGGAGCATTGTGATGAGAAGGGCATCGAGCATTGTGATGACAAGTGTCATGGAGCTTTGTGATGACAAGGACATGGATCCATGTGATGAGAAGATTCATGGAGCATTGTGATGACAATGACATGGAGCATTGTGATGCCAATGTTCATGGAGCTTTGTGATGACAAGTCATGGAGCATTTTGATGACAAGGGCATGGTGCATTATGATGAGAAGGGCAGGAAGCATACTGATGACCGGGTCATGCAGCAATTTGATGAAAAGTGCAAAGGAACATTGTGATATCAGGGGTCTTGGAGCTTTGGGATGAAATGTTCATGGAGAATTTTGATGACAGGTGTTATGGAACATTGTAATGGCAGGGGTCATGGAACATTGTGATGATAAGGGGATGTAGCATTGGGATGACAGGGTCATGGAACATTGTGATTACAGGTGTGATGGAGTATTGTGATGACTAGTGATGGTACATTGTGATATCTCTGGTGAGACAGCATTTTGATGAGAAGTGCATGGACCATTGTGATTACAAGGTTAATGGAGCACTGCGATGACAAAGTTGTGAACCGTTGTGATGAAATGTGTGTGGCACATTGTGATGACAATGGTCACGGAGCATTGTTCTGACAAAGACATGGAGCATTGTGATGAGAAGGGTCACAGAGAATTGCGATGAAAATTTATGGAGCATTGTAGTTACAAAGGTCACAGAGACTTGTGATGATGCGGGCATGGACCATTGTGATGACAAACGTTATGAAACATTGTGATGACTGGAGTCACGGAGAATTGTGATGACAGGGGTAATGGAGCATTGTGATGACAAGGGCATGGAGCATTGTGATGACAGGGGCATGGAGCATTGCTCTGACAAGTTTTATAGATTATTGTGATGACAGTGGGCATGGTGCATTGTGACGACAAGGGCATGGAGCACTGTGATGAGAAGGTCATGGAATATTGTGAAGACAAGTGTCAGGGAGCATTGTGATGACATATGTCATGGTCCATTGCGATGACAATGGCATGGAGCATTGTGATGCCAAATGTAATGGAGAATTGTTTTGACAAATATAATGGAGCATTGTGATGATTAGGGCATGGAGCATTATGATGACAAGGGCCATTGAAAATTATCTTGACAAGGTCTTGAAGCATTGTGATGACAAGTTCCTTGAGCATTGTGATGACAAAACCATGGAGCCTTGTGATGACAAGTCTCATGGAGCATACTGATGAAAATGAGCATGGAGCATTTTTATTAAAGGGGTCTTGGAACATTTTGATGACAAGGGCATGGAACATTGTGAGGCGAAAACCAAGGAGCATTCTGATGGCATGCGTCATTGAGCTTTGCGATGACAAGGGCATCGAGCATTGTGATTACATGGGTCTTGGAGCATTGTGATTAAAAGGGCATGGATCATTGTGCTGAAAAAGGCATGAGGCCTTGTCATGACAGGGTTCAAGGAGCATACAGACAACAAGTGTCAGGGAGCATTTTGATGACAAGTGTATTGAGCATTGTGATGACAATGGTCATGTAGCATTGTGATGAAAAGTGCATGGAGTATTGTGATGTACAGGCATCATCGAGCGTTGTGATGACAAGTGTTATGGAATATTGTGATCACAAGGGTTTGGAGCTTTGTTATGACAGAGGTCATGGAGCATTCTGATTTCATTGTGATGACAATAGCATGAAGCATTATGATGATGGGCATGGTGAATTGTGATGACAGGGTTCATGGATCATTGAGATGAAAAGGGG
Source organism: Mesoplodon mirus (assembly GCF_964341445.2). Lineage (NCBI taxonomy): Eukaryota > Metazoa > Chordata > Mammalia > Artiodactyla > Ziphiidae > Mesoplodon > Mesoplodon mirus. Next base: position 5,239 of record NW_028295234.1, read on the forward strand.
CATAGAGCATTGTGATTACAGGGTTCTTGGAGCCTTGTGATGAGAAGGGTCAATCAGCTTTGTGATGACAAGGCCATGGAATATCGTGATGGCAGAGGTCATGGAGCATTGTTATTACTGGAATAATGGAGCATTGTGATGGCAAGGGCATGGAGCATTGTGATGAGAAGGCCATGGAGCATTCTGATGACATGTGTCATGGAGCTTTGTGAAGACATGGGCATGGAGCAATGTGATGAGAGCGTTCATGGAGCATTGTGATGACAATGACATGGAGCATTGTGATGCCAAGGGTCATGGATCTTTGTGATGGCAAAGGTCATGGAGCATTTTGAAGGCAAGGGCGTTGTTCATGGTGATGAGAAGGGCTGGGAGCATTCTGATGACAGGGTCATGGAGCAATTTGCTGAAAAGTGTCATGCAACATTTTGATAACATTTGTTATGGAACATTGTGATGTCAGGGGTCATCGAACATTGTGATGATAAGTGCATGTAGCATTGTGATGACAGGAGTCATGGAAAATTGTGATGACAGGGGTGAGGGAGTATTGTAACAAATAGTGATGTAGCATTGTGATATCAGTGGTGAGAGAGCATTTTGATGAGAAGTACATGGAGCATTGTGATGACAAATTTTAAGGAGCATTGTGATGACAAGATTGTGGAGCACTGTGATGACAAGCGCTTGGTGCATTGTGATGACATGTGTCATAGAGCACTGTGCTGACAAGCACATGGAGCATTGTGATGACAAGGGTCAAAGCCATTGTGATGAAAATTTCATGGAGCATTGTTGTTAAAAATGTCACAGAGACTGTTGATGACGAGGGCATGGACCATTGTGATGACAAAGGTCATGAAGCATTGTGATGACTGGAGTCACGGAGCATTGTGATGACAGGGGTCATGGAGCACTGTGATAACAAGGGCATGGAGCATTGTGATGACAAGGGCATGGAACATTGGTCTAATAAGTTTCATGGAGTATTGTGATGACATTTGGAATGGCACATTGTGATGACAAGGCCATGTAGAATTGTGATGACCAGGTCATGCATTATTGTGAAAAGAGGTGTCACGGAGCATTGTGATGACATATGTAATGGCCCATTGTGATGACAATGGCATGGAGAATTGTGATGACAATGGCTTGGAGCATTGTGATGACAAGGGAATGGTGCATGGTGATGATAAGGTCCTGGAGCATTGTGATGAGAAGACCATGGAGACTTGTGATGACAGTCTCCAGGAGCATTCTGATGAAAAGGGGCATGGAACATTGTGATTACAGGGGTCTTGGAACATTGTGATGAAAATGGCATGGATCATTGTGATGAAAAACGCACGGAGCCTTGTCATGTCAGGGTTCAAGGAGCATACTGACGACAAGTGTCAGGGAGCATTGTGATGACAAGTGAATTGAGCATTGTGATGACAAAGATCATGGAGCATTGTGATGAGAGGACCAGGGATAGTAGTGATGATGAGCGTCATTGGGTGTTGTGATGATAAGTGTTATGGAACATTGTGATCACAAGGGTTTGGAGCATTATGATGACAGAGGTAATGGAGAATATTGATTTCATTGTGATGACAATAGACTGAAGCATTATGATGATGGGCATGGTGCATTGTGATGACAGGGTTCATGGAGCATTGAGATGAAAAGGGGCATGGGGCATTGTGTTTACATGGGTCTTGGAGCATTGTGATGACAAGGGCATGGAGCATTGTGATGAGAAGGCCATGGAACATTGTGATGACATGCGTCATGGAGCTTTGTGATGACAAGGGCATGGAGAATTGTGATTACAGGGGTCTTCAGCATTGTGATGACAAGTGTCATGGAACCTTGTGATGACTAGGCCGTGGATCATTGTGATGGCAGCGGTCATGGTGCATTGTTATGACAGAGGTAATGGAGCACTGTGATGGGAAGGGCATGGAACATTGGTCTGAAATGTTTCATGGATTATTGTGATGAGAGTGGGCATGGAGCATTGTGATGACTAGGGTACGGAACACTATGATACATGGGTCATGCAGGATTGTAATGGAAAGGGCATGTAGAATTGTGATGAGAATGGCATCGAGCATTTTGATGACAAGTGTAATGGAGCTTTGTGATGACAACGGCATTGAGCAATGTGATGAGAGGTTTCATGGAGCATTGTGATGAAAATGACATGGAGCATTGTGATGCCAAGGGTCATGGAGCTTTGTGATGACAAGTCATGGAGCATTTTGATGACAAGGGCATGGTGCATTGTGATGAGAAAAGCAGGGAGCATTTTGATAACCGGGTCATGCAGAAATTTGAGGAAAAGTGTAATGGAACATTTTGATGGCAGGGGTTATAGAACATTGTGATGTCAGGGGTCTTGGAGCTTTGGGATGAAATGTGACATGGAGCATTTTGATGACAGGTGTCATGGAACATTGTGATGGTAAGGGGATGTAGCAGTGTGATGACAGGGTCATGGATCATTGTGATTACAGGGGTGAGGGAGTATTGTGATGACTAGTGGTGGAACATTGTGATATCCCTGGTGAGAGAGAATTTTGATGAGAAGTGCATGGACCATTGTGATTACAAGGTTTATGGAGCATTGCAATGACAAGGTTGTGGACCATTGTGATGAAATGCGCATGGCACATTGTGAAGACAATGGTCATGGTGCATTGTTCTGACAAAGATATGGAGCATTGTAATGACAAGCGTCGCAGAGTATTGTGATGACAAGTTTATGGAGGATTGTGGTTACAAAGGTCAGAGAGCCTTGTGATGACGCGGGCATGGACCATTGTGATGACAAACGTTATGAAGCATTGAGATAACTGGAGTCAGGGAGCATTGTGATGACAGGGTTCACGGAGCATTGTGATGACAGGGGTCATGGAGCATTGTGATACCAAGGGCATGGAGCATTAGTCTAATAAGTTGCATGGATTATTGCGATGACAGTTGGAATGGCACATTGTGATGACAAGGGCATGGAGCATTGTGATGACCAGGTCATGCAGTATTGTGAAGACAGGTGTCAGGGAGCATTGTGATGACATATGTAATGGCCCATTGTGATGACAATGACATGGAGCATTGTGATGCCAAGTGTCATGGAGGATTCTGATGACAAAGGTAATGGAGCATTGTGATGACAATGGCTTGGAGCATTGTGATGACAAGGGTCAGGGAGCATTGTGCTGACAAGTGCATGGAGAATTGTGATAACAAGGGTCATGGAGCATTCTGATGACAAGCTTGTGGAGTATTTTGATGACAATGGCATGGAGCTTTGTGATGAAAACTGCATGGGGCATTGTGATGAAAAAGGCATGGAGCCTTTTCCTGACAGGTTTCCAGGAGTATTCTGATGACAACTGTCAGGGAGCATTGTGATGACAAGTGAATTGAGAATAGTGATGACAAGTGTCAGGGAGCATTGTGATGAAAAGGGCATGGAGTATTGTGATGACAGGCATCATGCAGCGTTGTGATGACAAGTGTTATGGAACCCTGTGATCACGAGTGTTTGGAGCATTGTGATGAGAGTGGTCATGGATCATTTTGATTTCAAGGAGCATGGAGCATTGTGATGACAAGGGCATGAAGCAATGTGATCCCAAGGTTCATGGAAGATTGTGATGACAATGGAAATGGAGTGTTGTGATGACAAGCGCATAGAGCATAGTAATGACAAGGTCATGTAGCATTTTGCTGACAAAGGCATGGAGCATTGTGATGACATGTGTCATGGAGCACTGTGATGACAAGCGTCACGGAGCATTGTGAATACAGGGGTCATGGAGCATTGGGATGACAAGGGCATGGATCATTTTGATGACAAGGGTCATGGAGCACTGGGCTGAAAATATTCATGGAGTGTTGTGATGACAGTGGTCATGGAGCATTGTGATGACTAGGGAATGGAACATTGTGATGACAAGAGTCCCGGATCATTGTGTTGTCAGGTGTCATGGTGTGTTGTGATGACAGTGGTCATGTAGTATTGTGATGATATTGGCCATGGAGCATTGTGATGAGTAGGTCGTGGAGCATTGTTCTGAAAATGTTCATGGATTATTGTGATGACAGGGTTCATGGAGAATTGTGATGACAAGGGAATGGAGCATGGTGATGACAAGGTCCTGGAGCATTGTGATGAGAAGACCATAGAGACTTGTGATGACAAGTCTCATGGAGCATTCTTATGAAATGGGACATGGAACATTGTGATTACAGGGGTCTTGGAGTATTGTGATGACTAGTGCATGGAGCATTGTGATGAGAAGGCCATTGAGCATTCTGATGACCTGCGTCATGGAGTTTTTTGATGACAAGGGCATGGAGCATTGTGATTACAGGCGTCTTGGAACACTGTGATGACAAGGGCAAGGAGCATTGTGAGAAGAAGAACAAGGAGCATTCTGATGGCATGAGTCATTGAGCTTTCTGATGAGAAGGGCATGGAGCTTTGAGATAACATGTTTCTTGGAGCATTCTGATGAAAAGGACATGGATCACTGTGATGAAAAAGGCATGGAGCCTTGTCATGACAGGATTCAAGGAGCATACAGACAACAAGTGTCAGGGAGCATTTTGATGACAAGTGTATTGAGCATTGTGATGACAATGGTCATGGCGCATTGTGATGAGAAGACCATTGATAATTGTGATGACGAGCGTCATGGGGCATTGTGATGACAAGTGTTATGGAATATTGTGATCACAAGGTTTTGGAGCATTGTTATGACAGAGGTCATGGAGCATTTTGATTTCATTGTGATGACAATAGCATGAAGCATTATGATGATGGGCATGGTGCATTGTGATGACAGGGTTCATGGATCATTGAGATGAAAAAGGGCATAGAACATTGTGATTACAGGGTTCTTGGAGCATTGTGATGAGAAGGGTCATGGAGCTTTGTGATGACAAGGCCATGGAACATCGTGATGGCAGGGGTCATGGAGCATTGTTATGTCTTTTGTAATAGAGCATTGTGATGGCAAGGGCGTGGAGCATTGTGATAAGAAGGCCATGGAGCATTCTGATGACATGTGTCATGAAGCTTTGTGAAGACAAGGGCATGGAGCAATGTGATGAGAGCGTTCATGGAGCATTGTGATGACAATGACATGGAGCTTTTTGATGCCAAGGGTCATGAATCTTTGTGATGACAAAGGTCATGGATCATTTTGATGGCAAGGGCGTTGTGCATTGTGTTGAGAAGGGCAGGGAGCATTCTGATGACAGGGTCATGGAGCAATTTGATGAAAAGTGTCATGGAACATTTTGATGACAGGTGTTATGGAACATTGTGATGTCAGGGGTCATCGAACATTGTGATGATAGGTGCATGTAGCATTGTGATGACAGGAGTCATGGAACATTGTGATGACAGGGGTGAGGGAGTATTGTGAAAAATAGTGATGTAGCATTGTGATATCTGTGGTGAGAGAGCATTTTGATGAGAAGTGCATGGAGCATTGTGATGACAAATTTTATGGAGCATTGTGATGACAAGATTGTGGAGCACTGTGATGACAAGTGTATGGTGCATTGTGATGACATGTGTCATGGAGCACTGTGCTGACATCCACATGGAGCACTGTGATGACAAGGGTCAAAGAGAATTGTGATGAAAAGTTCATGGAGCATTATGGTTAAAAAGGTCAGAGAGACTCTTGATGATGAGGGCATGGACCATTGTGATGACAGAGGTCATGAATCATTGTGTGACTGGAGTCACGGAGCACTGTGATGACAGGCGTCATGGAGCAATGTGATAACAAGGGCATGGAACATTGTGATGATAAAGGCATGGACCATTGGTCTAATAAGTTTCATGGATTATTGTGTTGACAGTTGGAATGGCACATTGTGATGACAAGGGCATGGAGCATTGTGATGACCAGATCATGCAGTATTGTGAAGACAGGTGTCAGGGAGCATTGTGATGACATATGTAATGGCCCATTGTGGTGACAATGGCATGGAGCATTGTGATGCCATGTGTCATGGAAGATTCTGATGACAAAGGTAATGGAGCATTGTGATGACAATGGCTTGGAGAATTGTGATTAGAAGGATCATGGAGCATTCTGATGACAAGCTTGTGGAGTATTTTGATGACAATGGCATGGAGCATTGTGATGAAAATGGCATGGGGCATTGTGATGAAAATGGCATGGAGCCTTTTCCTGACAGGGTTCAAGGAGCATTCTGATGACAACTGTCAGGGAGCATTGTGATGACAAGTGTATTGAGCACTGTGATGACAAAGGTCATGGAGCATTGTTATGAAAAGGGCATGGAGTATTGTGATGACAGGCATCATGGAGCGTTGGGATGACAAGTGTTATGAACACTGTGATCACAAGGGTTTGGAGCATTGTGATGAGAGAGGTCATGGATCATTTTGATTTCAAGGAGCATGGAGCATTGTGATGACAAGGGCATGAAGCATTGCGATCCCAAGTTCAGGGAGGATTGTGATGACAATGGAAATGGAGTATTGTGATGACAGGCGCATAGAGCATTGTAATGACAAGGTCATGTAGCATTTTGCTGACAAAGGCATGGAGCATGTGATGATACGTGTCATGGAGCACTGTGATGACAATCGTCATGGAGCATTGTGAATACAGGGGTCAAGGAACATTGGGATGACAAGGGCATGGATCATTGGGATGACAAGGGTCATGGAGCACTGGGCTGAAAATGTTCATGGAGTGTTGTGATGACACGGGTCATGGAGCATTGTGATGACAAGAGTCCGGGATCATTGTGTTGTCAGGTATCATGGTGTGCTGTGATGAGAATGGTCAAGGAGCATTGTGATGACAAGGGAATGGAGCACGGTGATGACAAGGTCCTGGAGCGTTGTGATGATCAGACCATGAAGAATTGTGATGGCAAATCTCATGGAGCATTCCGATGAATAGGGGCATGGAGCATTGTGATTACAGGGTTCTTGGAGCATTGTGATGACTAGGGCATGGAGCATTGTGATTAAAGGGATCTCGGAGCATTGTGATGAGAAAGGTCATGGAGCTTTGTGATGACAAGGCCATGGAACATCATGATGGCAGCTGTCATGGTGCATTGCTATGTCTTGTGTAATGGAGCATTGTGATGGCAAGGGCATGGAGCATTGTGATGAGAAGGCGTTGGAGCATTCTGATGACATGTGTCATGGAGCTTTGTGAAGACAAGGGCATGGAGCAATGTGATGAGAGCGTTCATGGAGCATTGTGATGACAATGACATGGAGCGTTGTGATGCCAAGGGTCATGGATCTTTGTGATGACAAAGTTCAAGGAGCATTTTGATGGCAAGGGCGTTGTGCATTGTGCTGAGAAGTGCAGGGAGCATTCTGATGACAGGGTCATGGAGCAATTTGATGAAACGTGTCATGGAACATTTTGATGACAGTTGTTATGGAACATTGTGATGTCAGGGGTCATCGAACACTGTGATGATAAGTGCATGTAGCATTGTGATGACAGGAGTCATGGAAAATTGTGATGACAGGGGTGAGGGAGTATTGTGATAAATAGTGATATAGCATAGTGATATCAGTGGTGAGAGAGCATTTTGATGAGAAGTGCATGGAGCATTGTGATGACAAATTTTAAGGAGCATTGTGATGACAAGATTGTGGAGCATTGTGATGACAAGCGTATGGTGCATTGTGATGACATGTGTCATGGAGCAATCTGCTGACAAGCACATGGAGCATTGTGATGACAAATGTCAAAGTGCATTGTGAAGAAAAGTTCATGGAGCATTGTGGTTAAATAGGTCACAGAGACTGTTGATGACGAGGGCATGGCCCATTGTTATGACAAATGTCATGAAGCAATGTGATGACTGGAGTCACGAAGCATGGTGATGACAGGGATCATGGAGCATTGTGATAAAAAGGTCATGGAGCATTGTGATGACAAGGGCATGGAACATTGGTCTAATAAGTTGCATGGTTTATTGCGATGACAGTTGGAATGGCAAATTGTGATGACAAGGGTATGGAGCATTGTGATGACCATGTCATGCAGTATTGTGTAGACAGGTGTCAGGGAGCATTGTGATGACATATGTAATGGCCCTTTGTGATGACAATGGCATGGAGCATTGTGATGCCAAGTGTCATGGAGGATTCTGATGACAAAGGTAATGGAGCATTTTGATGACAACGGCTTGGAGCATTGAGATGACAAATTACAGGGAGCATTGTGCTGACAAGTGCATGGAGAATTGTGATGACAAGGGTCATGGAGCATTCTGATGACAAGCTTGTGGAGTATTTTGATGACAATGGCATGGAGCATTATTATGAAAACGGAATGGGGCAATATGATGAAAAACGTATGGAGCATTTTCGTGACAGGTTTCAAGGAGCATTCTGATGACAAGTGTCAGGGAGCATTGTGATGACAAGTGTATTGAGCATTGTGATGCCAAAGGTCATGGAGCGTTGTGATGACAAGTGTTATGGAACAATGTGATCACAAGGGTTTGGAGCATTGTGAAGACAGAGGTCATGGATCATTTTGATTTCAAGGAGCATGGAGCATTGTGATGACAAGGGCATGAAGCAATGTGATCACAAGGTTCATGGAGGATTGTGATGACAATGGAAATGGAGTATTGAGATGACAAGCGCATAGAGCATTATAATGACAAAGTCATGTAGCATTTTGCTGACAAAGGCATGGAGCATTGTGATGACATGTGTCATGGAGCACTGTGATGACATGCGTCACGGAGCATTGTGAATACACGGGTCATGGAGCATTGGGATGACGAGGGCATGGATCATTGGGATGACAAGGGTCATGGATCACTTGGCTGTAAATGTTCATGGATTATTGTGATGACACGGGTCATGGAGCATTGTGATGATGAGCGAATGGATCATTGTGATGACAAGAGTCCCGGATCATTGTGTTGTCAGGTGTCATGGAGTGTTGTTATGACAGTGGTCATGGAGCACTGTGATTACCAGGGAATGGAGCATGGGGATGACAAGGTCCTGGAGCATTGTGATTATAAGGCCATGAAGACTTGTGATGACAAGTCTCAAGGAACATTCTGATGAAAAGGGGCATGGAGCATTGTGATTACAGGGGTCTTGGAGCATTGTGATGACTAGGTCATGGAACATAGTGATGAGAAGGCCATGGAGCATTCTGATGACATGCGTCATGGAGTTTTTTGATGAAAAGGCCATGTAATATTGTGATTACAGGGGTCTTGGTACATTGTGATGACAAGGGCATGGAGCATTTTGAGGAGAAGACCACGGAGGATTCTGATGGCATGTGTCATTGAGCTTTGTCTTGACAATGGCATGGAGCATTGAGATTACATGGGTCTTGGAGCATTGTGATGAAAAGGACAAGGATCATTGTGATGAAAAAGGCATGGAGCCTTGTCATGACAGGGTTCAAGGAGCATACAGACAACAAGTGTCAGGGAGCATTTTGATGACAAATGTATTGAGCATTGTGATGACAAAGGTCATGGAGCCTTGTGATGAAAAGTGCATGGAGTATTGTGATGTACAGGCATCATCGAGCGTTGTGATGACAAGTGTTATGGAACAATGTGATCACAAGGGTTTGGAGCATTGTGATGACAGAGGTCATGGATCATTTTGATTTCAAGGACCATGGAGCATTGAGATGAAAAGGGCATGAAGCAATGTGATCCCAATGTTCATGGAGGATTGTGATGACAGTGGAAATGGAGTATTGTGATGACAAGCGCAGAGAGCATTGTAATGACAAGGTCATGTAGCATTTTGCTGACAAAGGCATGGAGAATTGTGATGACATGTGTCATGGAGCACTGTTATGACAACCGTCACGGATCTTTGTGAATACAGGGGTCATGGAGCATTGGGATGACAAGGGCATGGATCATTGTGATGACAAGGGTCATGGAGCACTGGGCTGAAAATGTCCATGGTGTGTTCTGATGACAGGGTTCATGGAGCATTGTGATGACTAGGGAATGGAGCATTGTGATGACAAGAGTCCCGGATCATTGTGTTGTCATGTGTCATGGAGTGTTGTGATGACAGTGGTCATGGAGCATTGTGATGATATTGGCCATGGAGCATTGTGATGAGTAGGTCGTGGAGCATTGGGCTGCAAATGTTCATGGATTATTGTGATGAGAGGCGTCATGGAGCATTGTGATGACAAGGGAATGGAGCATGGCAATGACAAGGTCCTGGATCATTGTGAGGAGAAGACCAGGGAGACTTGTGATGACAAGTCTCATGGAGCTTTCTGATGAAAATGGAAATGGAACATTGTGATTACAGGGGTCTTGGAGCATTGTGATGACTAGGGCATGGAGCATTGTGATGAGAAGGCCATGGAGCATTCTGATGACATACGTCATGGAGTTTTTTGATGACAAGGGCAAGGAGCATTGTGATTACAGGGGTCTTGGAACATTGTGATGAAAAGGGCATAGAGCATTGAGATTACATGTGTCTTGGAGCATTGTGTTGAAAAAGACATGGATCATTGTGATGAAAAAGGCATGGAGCCTTGTCATGACAGGATTCAAGGAGCATACAGACAACAAGTGTCAGGGAGAATTTTGATGACAAGTGTATTGAGCATTGTGATGACAAAGGTCATGGAGCATTGTGATGAGAAGACCATTGATAACTGTGATGACGAGCGTCATGGGGCATTGTGATGACAAGTGTTATGGAATATTGTGATCACAAGGGTTTGGAGCATTGTTATGACAGAGGTCATGGAGCATTTTGATTTCATTGTGATGACAATAGCATGAAGCATTATGATGATGGGCATGGTGCATTGTGATGACAGGGTTCATGGATCATTGAGATGAAAAAGGGCATAGAGCATTGTAATTACAGGGTTCTTGGAGCATTGTGATGAGAAGGGTCATGGAGCTTTGTGATGACAAGGCCATGGAACATCGTGATGGCAGGGGTCATGGAGCATTGTTATGTCTTGCGTAATGGAGCATTGTGATGGCAAGGACATGGAGCATTGTGAGGAGAATGCCATGGAGCATTCTGATGACATGTGTCATAGAGCTTTGTGAAGACAAGGGCCTGGAGCAATGTGATGAGAGGGTTCATGCAGCATTGTGATGACAATGACATGTAGCCTTGTGATGCCAAGGGTTATGGATCTTTGTGATGACAAAGATCATGGAGCATTTTGATGGCAAGGGCGTTGTGCATTGTGATGAGAAGGGCAGGCAGAATTGTGATGACAGGGTCATGGAGCAATTTGATGAAAAGTGCCATGGAATATTTTGATGACAGGTGTTATGGAACATTGTGATGTCAGGGGTCATCGAAAATTGTGATGATAAGTGCATGTAGCATTGTGATGACAGGAGTAATGGAACATTGTGATGACAGGGTGAGGGAGTATTGTGAAAAATAGTGATGTAGCATTCTGATATCAATGGTGAGAGAGCATTTTGATGAGAAGTGCATGGAGCATTGTGATGACAAATTTTAAGGAGCAATGTGATTACAAGATTGTGGAGCACTCTGAAGACAAGGTCATGGTGCATTGTGATGACATGAGTCATGGAGCATTGTGCTGACAAGTGCATGGAGCATTGTGATGACAAGGGTCAAAGAGCATTTTGATGAAAAGTTCATGTAGCATTGTGGTTAAAAACGTCAGAGAGACTGTTGATGACGAGGGCAGGGACCATTGTGATGACAAAGGTCATGAAACATTGTGGTGACTGGAGTCACGGAGCATTGTGATGACAGGGGTCATGGAGCATTTTGAAAAAAAGGGCATGGAGCATTGTGATGACAAGTGCATGGAACACTGGTCTAATAAGTTGCATGGATTATTGCGATGACATTTGGAATGGCGCATTGTGATGACAAGGGCATGGAGCATTGTGATGTCGAGGTCATGCAGTATTGTGAAGAGAGGTGTCAGGGAGCATTGTGATGACATATGTAATGGCCCATTGTGATGACAATGGAATGGAGCATTGTGATGCCAAGTGTCATGGAGGATTCTGATGCCAAAGGTAATGGAGCATTGTGATGACAATGGCTTGGAGCATTGTGATGACAAGGGTCAGGGAGCATTGTGCTGACAAGTGCATGGAGAATTGTGATGACAAGGGTCATGGAGCATTCTGATGACAAGCTTGTGGAGTATTTTGATGACAATGGCATGGAGCATTTTGATGAAAACAGCATGGGGCTTTGTGATGAAAATTGCATGGAGCCTTTTCGTGACAGGATTCAAGGAGCATTGTGATGACAAGTGTCAGGGAGCATTGTGATGACAAGTGTATTGAGCATTGTGATGAAAAGGGCATGGAGTATTGTGATGACAGGCATCATGGAGCATTGTGATGACAAGTGTTATGGAACACTGTGATCACAAGGGTTTGGAGCATTGGGATGAGAGAAGTCATGGATCATTTTGATTTCAAGGAGCATGGAGCATTGTGATGAAAAGGGCATGAAGCAATGTGATCCCAATGTTCATGGATGATTGTGATGAAAATGGAAATGGAGTATTGTGATGACAAGCGCATAGAGCATTGTAATGATAAGGTAATGTAGCATTTTGCTGACAAATGCATGGAGCATTGTGATGACAGGTGTCATGGAGCACGGTGATGACAAGCGTCAAGGAGCATTGTGAATACAGTGGTCATGGAGCATTGGGATGACAAGGGCATGGATCATTATGATGACAAGTGTCATGGAGCACTGGGCTGAAAATGTTCATGGAGTGTTGTGATGACTGGGGTCATGGAGCATTGTGATGACTAGGGAATGGAGCATTGTGATGAAAAGAGTCCGGGATCATTGTGTTGTCAGGTGTCATGGAGTGTTGTGATGACAGTGGTCATGGAGCATTGTGATGATATTGGCCAGGGAGCATTGTGATGAGTAGTTCATGGAGCATTGGGCTGAAAATATTCATGGATTATTGTGACGACAGTGGTCATGGAGCATTGTGATGACAAGGGAATGGAGCATGGTGATGACAAGGTCCTGGAGCATTCTGATGAGAAGACCATGGAGACTTGTGATGACAAGTCTCATGGAGCATTCTGATGAAAAGGGACATGGAACATTGTGATTACAGAGGTCTGGGAGCATTGTGATGACTAGGGCATGGAACATTGTGATGAGAAGGCCATGGAGCATTCTGATGACATGCATCATGGAGTTTTGTGATGACACGGGCATGGAGCATTGTGATTATAGGGATCTTGGAGCATTGTGATGAAAATGCCTGGGTCACTGTTATGAAAATTGCATAGAACCTTGTCATGACAGGGTTCAAGGAGCATACTGACGACAAGTGTCTGGGAGCATTGTGATGAAAAATGTATTCAGCATTGAGATGACAAAGATCATGGATCATAGTTAATAGAAGACCATGGATAATTGTGATGATGAGCGTCATGGGGAATTGTGATGATAAGTGTTATGGAACATTGTGATCACAAGGTTTTGGAGCATTATGATGACAGAGGTCATGGCGAAAATTGATTTCATTGTGATGACAATAGCCTGAAGCATTATGTTGATGGGCATGGTGCATTGTGATGACAGGGTTCATGGAGCATTGAGATGAAAAGGGGCATGGAGCATTGTGATTACAAGGGTCGCGGAGCATTGTGATGACAAGGGCATGGAGCATTGTGATGACATGTGTCATGGAGCACTGTGATGACAAGCGTCACGCAGCATTGTGAATACAGGTGTCATGGAGCATTGGGATGACAAAGTCAAGGATCATTGAGATGACAAGTGTCATGGAGCACTTGGCTGAAAATGTTCATGGAGTATTGTGATGACACGGGTCATGGAGCATTGTGATGACTATGGAATGGAGCATTGTGATGACAAGAGTCCCGGATCATTGTGTTGTCAGGTGTCATGGAGTGTTGTGATGACAGTGGTCATGGAGCATTGTGATAACAAGGGAATGGAGCATGGGGATGACAAGGTCCTGGAGGACTGTTATGAGAAGACCATGAAGAGTTGTGATGACAAGTCTCATGGAGCATTCTGATGAAAAGGGGCCTGGAGCATTGTGATTTCAGGGGTCTTGGAGCATTCTGATGACTAGGGCATGGAGCATTTTGATGAGAATGCCATGGAGCAATTCTGATGACATGTGTCATGGAGTTTTTTGATGACAAGGGCATGGAGCATTGTGATTACATTGGTCTTGGAGCATTGTCATGAAAAGGGCATGGATCATTGTGATGAAAAAGGCATGGAGCCTTTTCATGATAGGGTTCAAGGAGCATACAGACAACAAGTGTCAGGGAGCATTTTGATGACAAGTGTATTGAGCATTGTAATGACAAATGTCATGGAGCATTGTGATGAAAAGGGCATGGAGTACTGTGATGACAGGCATCATGTAGCGCTGTGATGACAAGTGTTATGGAACACTGTGATCACAAGTGTTTGGAGCATTGTGATGAGAGAGGTCATGGACCATTTTGATTTCAAGGAGCATGGATCATTTTGATGAAAAGGGCATGAAGCAATGTGATCCCAATGTTCATGGAGGATTGTGATGACAATGGAAAAGGAGTATTGTGATGACAAACGCATAGAGCATTGTAATGACAATGTCATGTAGCATTTTGCTGACAAAGGCATGGAGCATTTTGATGACAGGTGTCATGGAGCACTGTGATGACAACGGTCACGGAGCATTGTGAATACAGGGGTCATGGAGCATTTGGATGACAAGGGCATGGATCATTGTGATGATAAATGTCATGGAAAAATGGGCTGAAAATGTTCATGGAGTGTTGTGATGACAGGGGTCATGGAGCACTGTGATGACTAGGGAATGGAGCATTGTGATGACAAGAGTCCCGTATCACTGTTTTGTCAGGTGTCATGGAGTGTTGTGAAGACAGTGGTCATGGAGCATTGTGATGATATTGGCCATGGAGCATTGGATGAGTAGGTCGTGGATCATTGGGATGAAAATAATCATGGATTATTGTGATGACAGGGGTCATGGAGCATTGTGATGACAAGGGAATGGAGCATGGTAATGACAAGGTCCTGGAGCATTGTGATGAGAAGACCATGGAGACTTGTGATGACAAGTCTCAGGGAGCATTCTGATGAAAAGGGAAATGGAACATTGTGATTACAGGGGTCTTGGAGCATTGTGATGACTAGGGCATGGAGCATTGTGATGAGAAGGCCATGGAGCATTCTGATGACATGCGTCATGGAGTTTTTTGATGACAAGGGAAAGGAGCATTGTGATTACAGGGGTCTTGGAACATTGTGATGACAAGGGCATGGAGCATTGTGAGGCGAAGAACAAGGAGCATTCTGATAGCGTGCGTCATTGAGCTTTGTGCTGACAAGTGTTACGGAATATTGTGATCACAAGGGTTTGGAGCATTGTTATGACAGAGGTCATGGAGCATTTTCATTTCATTGTGATGACAATAGCATGAAGCATTATGATGATGGGCATGGTGCATTGTGATGACAGGGTTCATGGATCATTGAGATGAAAAAGGGCATAGAGCATTGTGATTACAGGGTTCTTGGAGCATTGTGATGAGAAAGGTCAAGGAGCTTTGTGAAGACAAGGCCATGGAACATCCTGATGGCAGGGGTCAAGGAACATTGTTATGTCTTGGGTAATGGAGCATTGTGATGGGAAGGGCATGGAACATTGTGATGAGAAGGCCATGGAGCATTCTGAAGACATGTGTCATGGAGTTTTGTGAAGACAAGGGCCTGGAGCAATGTGATGAGAGCGTTCATGGAGCATTGTGATGACAATGACATGGAGCATTGTGATGCCAAGGGTCATGGATCTTTGTGATGACAAAGGTCATGGAGCATTTTGAAGGCAAGGGCATTGTGCATTGTGATGAGAAAGGCAGGGAGCATTCTGATGACTGGGTCATGGAGAAATTTGATGAAAAGTGTCATGGAATATTTTGATGACAGTTGTTATGGAACATTGTGATGTCAGGGGTCATCGAACATTGTGATGACAAGGGCATGGAGCATTGTGATGACCATGTCATGCAGTATTGTGAAGACAGGTATCAGGGAGCATGGTGATGACATATGTAATGGCCCATTGTGATGGCAATGGCATGGAGCATTGTGATGCCAAGTGTCATGGAGGATTCTGATGACAAAGGTAATGGAGCATTGTGATGACAATGGCTTGGAGCATTGTGATGACAAGGGTCAGGGAGCATTGTGCTGACAAGTGCATGGAGAATTGTGATGACAAGGGTCATGGAGCATTCTGATGACAAGCTTGTGGAGTATTTTGATGACAATGACATGGAGCATTGTGATGAAAACGGCATGGGGCATTGTGATAAAAAAGGCATGGAGCCTTTTCCTGACAGTGTTCCAGGAGCATTCTGATGACAAGTGTCAGGGAGCATGGTGATGACAAGTGTATTGAGCATTGTGATGACAATGGTCATGGAGCATTGTGATGAAAAGGGCATGGAGTATTGTGATGACAGGCATCATGGAGCGTTGTGATGACAAGTGTTATGGAACAATGTGATCACAAGGGTTTGGAGCATTGTGATGACAGAGGTCATGGATCATTTTGACTTCAAGGAGCATGGAGCATTGTGATGACAAGGGCATGAAACAATGTGATCTCAAGGTTCATGGGGAATTTTGATGACAATGGAAATGGAGTATTGAGATGACAAGCGCATAGAGCATTATAATGACAAGGTCATGTAGCATTTTGCTGACAAAGGCATGGAGCATTGTGATGACATGTGTCATGGAGCACTGTGATGACAAGCGTCACGGAGCATTGTGAATACACGGGTCATGGAGCATTGGGATGAAAAGCGCATGGATCATTGGGATGACAAGGGTCATGGAGCACTTGGCTGAAAATATTCATGGATTATGGTGATGACACGGGTCATGGAGCATTGTGATGAATAGGGAATGGAGCATTGTGATGACAAGAGTCCCGGATCATTGTGTTGTCAGGTGTCATGGAATGTTGTGATGACAGTGGTCCTGGAGCATTGTGATGACCAGGAAATGGAGCATGGGGATGACAAGGTCCTGGAGCATTGTGATGAAAAGTCCATGAACACTTGTGATTACAATTCTCATGGAACATTCTGATGAAAAGGGGCATGAATCATTGTGATTACAGGGGTCTTGGACCATTGTGATGACTACCGCATGGAGCTTTGTGATTAGAATGCCATGGAGCATTCTGATGACATGCGTCATGGAGTTTTTTGATGACAAGGCCATGGAGTATTGTGATTACAGGGGTCTTGGTACATTGTGATGACAAGGGCATGGAGCATTGTGAGGAGAAGACCACGGAGCATTCTAATGGCATGTGTCATTGAGCTTTGTGATGACAATGGCATGGAGATTGAGATTACATTGGTCTTGGAGCATTTAGATGAAAAGGGCATGGATCATTGTGATGAAAAAGGCATGGAGCCTTGTCATGACAGGGTTCAAGGAGCATACAGACAACAAGTGTCAGGGAGCATTTTGATGACACGGGCATGGACCATTGTGATGACAAACGTTATGAAGCATTGTGATGACTGGAGTCACGGAGCATTGTGATGACAGGGGTCATGGACGATTGTGATGACACGGGCATGGAGCATTGGTCTGAGAAGTTTCATAGATTATTGTGATGAGAGTGGACATGGTGCATTGTGATGACAAGGGCATGGAGCATTGTGAAGACAGGTGTCAGGGAGCATTGTGATGACATATGTCATGGGCCATTGTGATGAAAATGGCATGGAGCATTGTGATGCCAAATGTAATGGAGAATTGTGATGACAAATATAATAGAGCATTGTTATGATTAGGGCTTGGAGCATTATGATGACGAGGGCCATTAGAAATTTTCATGACAAGGTCGTGAAGCATTGTGATGACAATGTCCTGGAGCATTGTGATGACAAAACCATGGATCCTTGTGATGACAAGTCTCATGGAGCATACTGAAGAAAAGGGGCATGGAGCATTGTGATTACAGGGGTCTTGGAACATTGTGATGACAAGGGCATGGAGCATAGTGAGTAGAAGACAAAGGAGAATCCTGATGGCAAGCGTCATTGTGTTTTGTGATGATAAGGGCATGGAGCATTGTGATTACATGGGACTTGGATCATTGTGATGAAAAGGGCATGGATCATTGTGATGAGAAGGTCATGGAGTATTGTGAAGACAGGTGTCAGGGAGCATTGTGATGACATATGTCAAGGACCATTGCAATGAGAATGGCAGGGAGCATTGTGATGCCAAATGTAATGGAGGATTTTGATGACATATATAATGGAGCATTTTGAGGAATAGGGCTTGGAGCATT
The DNA here is from genome assembly GCF_964341445.2 of Mesoplodon mirus. Taxonomy (NCBI): domain Eukaryota; kingdom Metazoa; phylum Chordata; class Mammalia; order Artiodactyla; family Ziphiidae; genus Mesoplodon; species Mesoplodon mirus. Next base: position 23,646 of record NW_028295234.1, read on the forward strand.
ATGATGACAAGGGCCATTGAGAATTTTCAGAACAAGGTCGTGAAGCATTGTGATGACAAGGTCCTGGAGCATTGTGATGAGAAATCCATAGAGACTTGTGATGACAAATCTCATGGAGCATACTGATGAAAAGGGGCATGGACCATTGTGATTACAGGGGTCTTGGATCATTGTGATGACATGGGCATGGAGCATTGTGAGGAGAAGGCCAAGGAGCATTCTGAAGACATATTTCATTGAGCTTTGTGATGACAAGGGCATGGAGCATTGTGTTTAAAGGGTTCTTGGAGCATTGTGAGGAAAAGGGCATGGATCATTGTGATGAAAAAGGCATGGAGCCTTGTCATGACAGGGTTCAAGGAGCATACAGACAACAAGTGTCAGGGAGCATTTTGATGACAAGTGTATTGAGCATTGTGATGACAAAGGTCATGGAGCATTGTGATGAGAAGACCATGGATAATTGTGATGACGAGTGTCATGGGGCACTGTGATGACAAGTGTTATGGAATATTGTGATCACAAGGGTTTGGAGCATTGTTATGACAGAGGTCATGGAGCATTTTGATTTCATTGTGATGACAATAGCATGAAGCATTATGATGATGGGCGTGGTGCATTGTGATGACAGGGTTCATGGTTCATTGAGATGAAAAGTGGCATGGAGCATTGTGATTACAGGGGTCTTCAAACACTGTGATGACAAGGGCATGGAATATTGTGAAGAGAAGGCCATGGAACCTACTGATGACATGCATCATGGAGCTTTGTTATGACAAGGTCATGGAGCATTTTGATTACAGGTGTCTTGGAGCATTGCGAAGACATGGGTAATGGAGCCTTGTGATGACAAGGGCATGGAGAATTTTGATGACAGGGCCATGGAACATTCTGATGACATGCGTCATGTAGCTTTTTGATGACAAGGGCATGGAGCATTTTGATTAGATGGGTCGTGGAGAATTGTGATGACAATTGTCATGGAGCCTTGTGATGACAAGGCCGTGGAACATTGTGATGGCAGGTGTCATCGAGCATTGTTATGACAGAGGTAAAGGAGCATTGTGATGAGAAGGGCATGGAGCATTGGTCTGAAATGTTTCATGGATTATTGTGATGAGAGTGGGCATAGAGCATTGTGATGATAAGGGCATGAAACACTGTGATACATGGGTCATGGAGGATTCTAATGACAACGGCATGGGGCATTGTGATGAGAAGGGCATCGAGCATTGTGATTACAAGTGTCATGGAGCTTTGTGATGACAAGGGCACGGAGAAATGTGATGAGAGGGTTCATGGAGCATTGTGATGCCAGGGGTCATGGAGCTTTGTGATGACAAAGGTCATGGAGCATTTTGATGACAAGTGCATGGTGCATTGTGATGAGAATGACAGGGAGTATTTTGATGCCAGTGTCATGCAGCAATTTGATGAAAAGTGTATTGGAACATTTTGATGACAGCGGTTATAGAACATTGTGATTTCAGGGGTCATGGAACATTGTGATGATAAGGGGATGTAGCATTGTGATGACAGGGGTCATGGGACATTGTGATTACAGGGGTGAGGGAGTATTGTGACGACTAGTGATGAAACACTGTGATATCTCTGGTGAGAGAACATTTTGATGAGAAGTGTATGGAGCATTGTGATTACAAGGTTTATGGAGCATTGAAATGACAAGTTTCTGGACCGTTGTGATGAAAAGCGAATGGCACATTGTGATGAGAAGTGTCATGGAAAATTTTTCAAACAAAGGCATGGAGCATTTTGATGACAATGGTCACGGAGCATTGTGATGAAAACGGCATGGGACATTGTGATGAAAATGGCATGGAGCCTTTTCGTGACAGGGTTCAAGGAGCATTCTGATGACAAGTGTCAGGGAGCATTTTGATGACAAGTGTACTGAGCATTGTGATGACAAAGGTCATGGAGCATTGTGATGAAAAGGGCATGGAATTTTGTGATGACAGTCATCATGGAGCATTGTGATGACAAGTGTTATGGAACTTTGGGATCACAATGGTTTGGAGCACTGTGATGACAGAGGTCATGGATCATTTTGATTTCAAGGAGCATGGAGCATTGTGATGACAAGGGCATGAAGCAATGTGATCCCAAGGTTCATGGAGGATTGTGATGACCATGGAAAAGGAGTATTTTGCTGACAAGCACATAGAGAATTGTAATGACAAGGTCATGTAGCATTTTGCTGACAAAGTCATGGAGCATTGTGATGACAGGTGTCATGGAGCACTGTGATGACAAGCGTCACAGAGCATTGTGAATACATGGGTCATGGAGCATTGGGATGACAAGGGCATGGATCATTTTGATGACAAGTGTCATGGAGCAGTGGGCTGAAAATTTTCATGGAGTATTGTGATGACAGGGGTCATGGAGCATTGTGATGACAGAGGTCAAGGAGAATTTTGATTTCATTTTGCTGACAATAGCCGGAAGAAATATGATGATGGGCATGATACATTGTGATGACAGGGTTCATGGAGCATGGAGATGAAAAGGGGCATGGAGCATTGTGATTACATGGCTCTTGGAGTACTGTGATGACAAGGGCATGGAGCATTTAATGAGAAGACCATGGAACATTCTGATGACATGTGTCATGGTGCTTTGTGATGACAAGGGCATGGAGCATTGTGATTACAGGAGTCTTGGAGCATTGTGATGACAATTGTCATGGAGCCTTGTGATTAAAAGGCCATGGAACATCGTGATGAATGGCGTCATGGAGCACTGTTATGACAGGGGTAATGGCGCATTGTGATGAGAAGGACATGGAGCATTGTGATTACAAGTTTTATGGAGCATTGCAATGAGAAAATTGTGGACCGTTGTGATGAAAAGTGCGTTGCAAATTGTGATGAAAAGGGTCATGGAGCATTTTTTTGACAAAGGCATGGAGCATTCTGATGACAATGGTCACGGGGTGTTGAGATGAAATGTTCATGGAGCATTGTGGTTACAAACGACACAGAGCCTTGTGATGACGCGGGCATGGAGCATTGTGATGAAAAATGTTATGAAGCATTGTGATGACTGGAGTCACGGAGCATTGTGATGACAGGGGTCATGGTGCATTGTGATGACAAGGGCATGGAGCATTGTGATGACAGGGGCATGGAGCATTCGTCTGACAACTTTCATAGATTATTGTGAGGACAGTGGACATGGTGCATTGTGATGACAAGGGCATGGATCATTGTGATGAGAAGGTCATGGAGTATTGTGAAGACAGTTGTCAGGGAGCATTGTGATGACATATGTCATGGTCCATTGCGATGACAATAGCAGGGAGCCTTGTGATGCCAAATGTTATGGAGGATTGTGTTGACAAATATAATGGAGCACTGTGATGACTAGCGCTTGGAGCATTATGATGACAAGGGCCATTGAGAATTTTCAGGACAAGGTCGTGAAGCATTGTGATGACAATGTCCTGGAGCATTGTGATGAGAAAAACATGGAGCCTTGTGATGACAAATCTCATGGAGCATACTGATGAAAATGGACAGGGACCATTGTGATTACAGGCGTCTTGGAACATTGTGATGACATGTGCATGGAGCATTGTGAGGAGAAAGCCAAGAGCATTCTGAAGACATGCGTCCTTTAGCTTTGTGATGACAAGGGCATGGAGCATTGTGATTACATGGGTCTTGGAGCATTGTGATGAAAAAGCATGGAGCCTTGTCGTGACAGGGTTCAAGGAGCATACAGACAACAATTGTCAGGGCGCATTTTGATGACAAGTATATTGAGCATCGTGATGACAAAGATCATGGAGCATTGTGATGAGAAGACCATGGATAACTGTGATGACGAGTGTAATGGTGCATTGTGATGACAAGTGTTTTGGAATATTGTGATCACAAGCGTTTGGAGCATTGTTATGACAGAGATCATGGAGCATTTTGATTTCATTGTGATGACAATAGCATGAAGCATTATGATGATGGTCATGGCGCATTGTGATGACAGGGTTCATGAAACATTGAGATGAAAATGGGCATGGATCATTGTGGTTACAGGGTTCTTGGAGCATTGTGATGAGAAGGGTCATGGAGCCTTATGATGACAAGGTCATGGAACATCGTGATGGCAGGGGTCATGGATCATGGGTATGACAGGGATAATGGAGCATTGTGATGGCAGGGCAAGGAGCATTGTGATGAGAAGGCCATGGAGCATTCTGATGATATGTGTCATGGAGGTTTGTAATGACAAGGACATGAAGCAATGTGATGAGAACCTTAATGGAGCATTGTGATGACAATGACATGGAGCATTGTGATGACAAGGGTTATGGGTCATTGTGATGACTAAGGTCATGGAGCATTTTGATGACAAGGGCGTTGTGCATTGTGATGAGAAGGGTAGGGAGCATTGTGATGACAGGGTCATGGAGCAATTTGATGAAAAGTGTCAAGGACCATTTTGATGACAGTGGTTATGGAACATTGTGATGCCAGGGGTCATCGAACATTGTGATGATAAGTGCATGTAGCATTGTGATGACAGGAGTCATGGCAAATTTTGTTGACAGGGGTGAGGGAATATTGTGACGAATATTGATGTAACATTGTGACATCAGTGGTGAGAGAGCATTATGGTGAGACGTCCATGGAGCATTGTGATGAAAAGGTTCATGGAGCATTGTGATGTCAAGATTGGGGAGCAGTGTGATGACAAGCGCATGGTGCATTGGGATAACATGTGTCATGGAGCATTGTGCTGACAAGCGCATGGAGCATTGTGATGACAAGGGTCATGGAGCATTGTGCTGAGAAAGGCATAGAGCATTGTGATGACAAAGGTCAAAGAGCATTGTGATGAAAAGTTCATGGAGCATTGTGGTTAAAATGGTCACAGAGACTGTTGATGACGAGGTCATGGACCATTGTGATGACAAAGGTCATGAAGCATTGTGATAACTGGAGTCACGGAGCATTGTGATGACAGGGGTCATGGAGCATTGTGATAACAAGGGCATGGAGTATTGTGATGACAAGGGCATGGAATATTGGTCTAATAAGTTACATGGATTATTGCGATGACAGTTGGAATGGCGCATTGTGATGACAACGGCATGGAGCATTGTGATGACCAGGTCATGCAATATTGGGAAGACAGGTGTCAGGGAGCATTGTGATGACATATGTAATGGCCCATTGTGATGACAATGGCATGGAGCATTCTGATGCCAAGTGTCATGGAGGATTCTGATGACAAAGGTAATGGAGCATTGTGATGAAAATGGCTTGGAGCATTGTGATGACAAGGGTCAGGGAGCATTGTGCTGACAAGTGCATGGAGAATTGTGATGACAAGGGTCATGGAGCATTCTGATGACAAGCTTGTGGAGTATTTTGATGGCAATGGCATGGAGCATTGTGATGGAAACGGCATGGGGCATACTGATGAAAAAGACATGGAGCCTTTTCGTGTCAGGGTTCAAGGAGCATTCTGATGACAAGTGTCAGGGAGCATTGTGATGAAAAGTGTATTGAAAATTGTGATGACAAAGGTCATGGAGCATTGTGATGAAAAGGGCATGGAGTATTGTGATGATAGGCATCATGGAGCGTTGTGATGACAAGTGTTATGGAACATTGTGATCACAAGAGTTTGGAGCATTGTGATGACAGATGTCATGGATCATTTTGATTTCAAGGAACATGGAGCATTGTGATGACAAGGGCATGAAGCAATGTGATCCCAACGTTCATGGAGGATTGTGATGACAACGGTAATGGAGTATTGTGATGACAAGCACATAGAGCATTATAATGACAAGGTCATGTAGGATTTTGCTGACAAAGGCATGGAGCATTGTGATGACAAGTGTCATGGCGCACTGTGATAACAAGCGTCACGGAGCATTGTGAATACAGGGGTCATGTAGCATTGGGATGACAAGGGCAAAGATCATTGTGATGACAAGGGTCATGGAGCATTGGGCTGAAAATGTTCATGGATTATTGTGATGACAGTGGTCATGGAGCATTGTGATGACAGAGGTCATGGAGAATTTTGATTTCATTGTGCTGACAATAGCCAGAAGCATTATGATGATTGGCATGATGCTTTGTGATGAGAGGGTTCATGGAGCATTGAGATGAAAAGGGGCATGGAGCATAGTGATTACAGGGGTCTTGGAGCATTTTGATGACAAGGGCATGGAGCATTGTGTGGAGAAGGACATGGAACATTCTGATGACATGTGTCATGGAGCTTTGTGATGACAAGGGCATGGAGCATTGTGCCTACAGGAGTCTTGGAATATTGTGGTGACAAGTGTCATGGAGCCTTGTGAAGACAAGGCCGTGGAACATTGTGATGGCAGTGGTAACGGAGCATTGTTATGACCGGGGTAATGGAGCATTGTGATGAGAAGGGAATGGAGCATAGTGATTTCAAGGTTTATGGAGCATTGCGATGCCAAATTTGTGGACCGTTGGGATGATAAGTGTGTCGCACATTGTGATGACAAGGGTCATGGAGCATTTTTCTGACAAAGGCATGGAGCATTGTGATGACAAGTGTCACGGAGCATTGTGATGAAAAGTTCATGGAGCATGGTGTTTAAAAAAGTCACAGAGACTTGTGATGACATGGTTATCGACCATTGTGATGACAAATGTTATGAAGAATTGTGATGACTGAAGTCACGGAGCATTGTGATGACAGGGGTCATGGAGCATTGTGATGAATAGGGCATGGAACATTGTGCTGAGAATGGCATACAGCATTTTGCTGACATGTGTCATGGAGCACTGTGATGACAATCGTCACGGAGCATTGTGAATACAGGGGTCATGGAGCATTAGGATGACAAGGGCATGGATCATTGTGATGACAAGGGTCATGGAGAATTGGGCTGAAAATGTTCCTGGAGTATTGTGATGACAGGGGTCATGGAGCATTGTGATGGCTACGGAATGGAGCTTTGTGATGACAAGAGTCCCGGATCATTGTGTTGTCAGGTGTCATTGAATGTTGTGATGACAGTGATCATGGAGCATTGTGATGATATTGGTCTTGGAGCATTGTGATGAGAAGGTCATGGAGCATTGGGCTGAAAATATTCATGGAGTATTGTGATGACAGGGGTCATGGAGCATTGTGATGATAAGGGAATGGAGCATGGTGATGACATGGTCCTTGAGCATTGTGATGAGATGACCATGGAGACTTGTGATGACAAGTCTCATGGAGCATTCTGATGAAAAGGGGCATGGAGCATTGTGATTACAGGGGTCTTGGAGCATTGTGATGACAAGGGCATGGAGCATTTTGAGGAGAAGGCCATGGAACATTCTGATGGCATGCGTCATGGAGCTTTGTGATGACAAGGGCATGTAGCTTTGTGATTACAGGGGTCTTGGAGCATTGTGATGACAAGGGTCATGGAGCCTTGTGATGACAAGGCTGTGGAACATTGTGATGGCAGGTATCATGGAGCATTGTTATGACAGAGGTAATGGATCATTGTGATGAGAAGGGCATTGAGCATTGGTCTGAAATGTTTCATGGATTATTGTGATGAGAGTGGACATGGAGCATTGTGATGAGAAGGGCACGGTACACTGTGATACATGGGTCATGGGGGATTGTAATGACAAGGGCATGGAGCATTGTGATGAGAAGGGCATCGAGCATTGTGATGACAAGTGTCATGGATCTTTGTGATGACAAGGGCATGGAGCAATGTGATGAGAGGGTTCATGGAGCATTGTGGTGACAATGTCATGGAGCATTGTGATGCCAAGGGTCATGGAGCTTTGTGATGACAAAGGTCATGGAGCATTTTCATGACAAGGGTGTGGTGCATTGTGTTGAGAAGGGCAGGGAGCATTTTGATGACATGGTCATGCAGCAATTTGATGAAAATTGTAATGGAACATTTTGATGACAGGGGTTATAGAACATTGTGATGCCAGGGGTCATGGAGCTTTGCGATGAAAAGGGTGATGGAGCATTTTGATGACAGGGGTTATGGAACATTGTGATGTCAGGGGTCATGGAACATTGTGCTGATAAGGGGATGTAGCATTGTGATGACAGGGGTCATGGAACATTGTGATAACTGGGGTGAGGGAGGATTGTGATGACTAGTGATGGAACATTGTGATATCTCATGTGAGAGAGCATTTGGATGAGAAGTGCATGGAGCATTGTGATTACAAGGTTTATGGAGCATAGCGATGACAAGGTTGTGGATCATTGTGATGAAAAGCACATGGCACATTGTGATGACAAGGGTCATGGAGCATTGTTCTGACAAAGACATGGAGCATTGTGATGACAAGGTTCACGGAGCATTGTGATGAAATGTTCATGGAGCATTGTGGTTACAAATGTCACAGAGCCTTGTGTTGAGGCGGGCATGGACCGTTCTGATGACAAACGTTATGAAGCAGTGTGATGACTGGAGTCACGGAGCATTGTGATGTCAGGGGTCATGGAGCATTGTGATGACAAGGGCATGGAGCATTGTGATGACCAGGTCATGCAGTATTGTGAAGAGAGGTGTCAGGGAGCATTGTGATGACATATGTAATGGCCCATTGTGATGAAAATGGCATGGAGCATTGTGATGCCAAGTGTCATGGAGGATTCTGATGACAAAGGTAATGGAGCATTGTGATGACAATGGCTTGGAGCATTGTGATGACAAGGGTCAGGGAGCATTGTGCTGACAAGTGCATGGAGAATTGTGATGACAAGGGTCATGGAGCATTCTGATGACAAGCTTGTGGAGTATTTTGATGACAATGGCATGGAGCATTGTGATGAAAATTGCATGGGGCTTTGTGATGAAAAAGACATGGAGCCTTTTCGTGACAGGGTTCCAGGAGCATACTGAAGACAAGTGTCAGGGAGCATTGTGATGACAAGTGTATTGAGCACTGTGATGACAAAGATCATGGAGAATTGTGATAAGAAGACCATGGATATGGGCCTCCCTGGTGGCGCAGTGGTTGAGAGTCCGCCTGCGGATGCAGGGGATACGGGTTCGTGCCCCGGTCTGGGAGGATCCCATAGGCCGCGGAGCGGCTGGGCCCGTGAGCCATGGCCGCTAGGCCTGCGCGTCCGGAGCCTGTGCTCCGCAATGGGAGGGGCCACGACAGTGAGAGGCCCGCATACCGCAAAAAGGAAAAAAAAAAAAAAAAAAAAAGAAGACCATGGATAATTGTGATGATGAGCCTCATGGGGTGTTGTGATGATAAGTGTTATGGAACATTGTGATCACAAGTGTTTGGAGCATTATGATGACATGGGTCATGCTGAATACTGATTTCACTGTGATGACAATAGCTTGAAGCATTATGATGATGGGCATGGTGCATTGTGATGACAGGGTTCATGGAGCTTTGAGATGAAAAGAGGCATGGATCATTGTGATTACAAGGGTCTTGGAGCACTGTGATGACAAGGGCATGGAGCATTGTGATGAGAAGGCCATAGAACATTCTGATGACATGCGTCATGGAGCTTTGTGATGACAAGGGCATGGAGCAGTGTGATGAGAGGTTTCAAGGAACATTGTGATGACAATGACATGGAGCATTGTGATGCCAAGAGTCATGGTGCATTGTGACGAGAAGGGCAGGGAGCATTTTGATGACCGGGTCATGCAGCAATTTGATAAAAAGTGTAATGGAACATTTTGAGGGCAGGGGTTATAGAACATTGTGATGTCAGGGGTCTTGGAGCTATGGGATGAAATGGGTCATGGAGAATTTTGATGACAGGGGTTATGGAACATTGTGATGGCAGTGGTCATGGAATATTGTGATGATAAGGGGATGTAGCATTGTGATGACTGGGTCATGGAACATTGTGATTACAGGGGTGAGGGAGTATTGTGATGACTAGTGATGGAACATTGTGATGTCCCTGGTGAGAGAGCATTTTGATGAGAAGAGCATGGACCATTGTGATTACAAGGTTTATGGAGCATTGCAATGACAAAGTTGTGAACCGTTGTGAGGAAATGCACGTGGCACATTGTGAAGACAATGGTCATGGAGCACTGTTCTGACAAAGACATGGAGCATTGTGATGACAAGGGTCACGGAGAACTGTGATGAAATGTTCATGGAGCACTGAGCTTACAAAGGTCACAGAGCCTTGTGATGACGCAGGCATGGACCATTGTGATGACAAACTTTATGAAGCATTGTGATGACTGAAGTCACGGAGCATTGTGATGACAGGGGTCATGGAGCAGTGTGATGACAAGGGCATGGAGCATTGTGATGACAGGGGCATGGAGCATTGGTCTCAGAAATTTCATAGATTGTTGTGATGACAGTGGGCATGGTGCATTGTGATAACAAGTGCATGGAGCATTGTGATGAGAAGGTCATGGAGTACTGTGAAGACAGGTGTCAGGGAACATTGTGATGACATATGTCATGGTCCATTGCGATGACAATGGCATAGAGCATTGTGATGCCAAATGGAATGGAGGATTGTGATGACAAATATAATGGAGCATTGTGATGATTAGGGCTTGGAGCATTATGATGACAAGGGCCACTGAAAATTTTCATCACAAGGTTGTGAAGCATTTTGATGACAATGCCCTAGAGCATTGTGATGACAAAACCATGGAGCCTTGTGATGACCAATCTCATGGAGCATACTGATGAAAACGGGCATGGAGCATTGTGATTACAGGGTCTTGGAACAGTGTGATGACAAGGGCATGGAGCATTGTGAGGAGAAGACCAAGGAGCATTCTGATGGCATGCGTCATTGAGCTTTGTGATGACAAGGGCATGGAGCATTGTGATTACATGGGTCTTGGAGCATTGTGATGAAAAGAGAATGGATCATTGTGATGAAAAAAGCATGGAGACTTGTCATGACAGGGTTCAAGGAGCATACAGACAACAAGTGTCAGGGAGCATTTTGATGAAAAGTGTATTGAGCATTGTGATGACGAAGGTCATGGAGCATTGTGATGAAAAGACCATGGATAATTTTGATGACGAGCGTCATGGGGCATTGTGATGACAAGTGTTATGGAATATTGTGATCACAAGGGTTTGGAGCATTGTTATGACAGAGGTGATGGAACATTTTGATTTCTTTGTTATGACAATCGCATGAAGCATTATGATGATTGGCATGGTGCACTGTGATGACAGGGTTCATGGATCATTGAGATGAAAAGTGGCATAGAGCATTGTGATTACAGTGTTCTTGGAGCAATGTGATGAGAAGGGTCATGGAGCCTTGTGATGAAAAGGCCATGGAACATCGTGATGGCAGGGGTCATGGAGCATTGTTATGACAGGGGTAATGGAGAATTGTGATGGCAAGGGCATGGAGCATTGTGATGAGAAGGCCATGGAGCATTCTGAGGACATGTGGCATGGAGCTTTGTGAAGACAAGGGCATGGATCAATGTGATGAGAGCGTTCATGGAGCATTGTGATGACAATGACATGGAGCATTGTGATGCCAAGGGTCATGGATCTTTGTGATGACAAAGGTCATGGAGCATTTTGATGGCAAGTGTGTTGTGCATTGTGATGAGAAGGGCAGGGAGCATTCTGATGTCAGGGTCATGGAGCAATTTGATGAAAAGTGTCATGGAACATTTTGATGACAGGTGTTATGGAACATTGTGATGTCATGGGTCATCGAACATTGTGATGATAAGTGCATGTAGCATTGTGATGACAGGAGTCATGGAACAATGTGATGACAGGGGTGAGGGTGTATTGTGACAAATAGTGATGTAGCATTGTGATATCAGTGCTGAGAGAGCATTTGGATGAGAAGTGCATGGATCATTTTGATGACAAATATTATGGAGCATTGTGATGACAAGATTGTGGAGCACTGTGATGACAAGCGCAAGGTGCATTGTGATGACATGTGTCATGGAGCATTGTGCTGACAAGCGCATGGAGCATTGTGATGACAAGGGTCAAAGAGCATTGTGATGCAAAGTTCATGGAGCATTGTGGTTAAAAAGGTCACAGAGACTGTTCATGACGAGGGCATGGACCATTGTGATGACAAAGGTCATGAAGCATTGTGATGACTGGAGTCACGGCGCATTGTGATGACAGGGGTCATGGAGCATTGTGATAACAAGGGCATGGAGCATTGTGATGACAAGGTCATGGAACATTGTTCTAATAAGTTTCATAGATTATTGTGATGACAGTTGGAATGGCACATTGTGATGACAAGGGCATGAAGCAATGTGATCCCAAAGTTCATGGAGGATTGTGATGACAATGGAAATGGAGTATTGTGATGACAAGCGCATAGAGCATTGTAATAACAAGGTCATGTAGCATTTTGCTGACAAAGGCATGGAGCATTGTGATGACAGGTGTCATGGAGCACTGTGATGACAAGCATCACGGAGCATTGTGAATACAGGGGTCATGGAGCATTAGGATGACAAGGGCATGGATCATTGGGATGACAAGGGTCATGGAGAATTGGGCTGAAAATGTTCCTGGAGTATTGTGATGACAGGGGTCATGGAGCATTGTGATGGCTACGGAATGGAGCATTGTGATGACAAGAGTCCCGGATCATTGTGTTGTCAGGTGTCATTGAATGTTGTGATGACAGTGATCATGGAGCATTGTGATGATATTGGTCTTGGAGCATTGTGATGAGAAGGTCATGGAGCATTGGGCTGAAAATATTCATGGAGTATTGTGATGACAGGGGTCATGGAGCATTGTGATGATAAGGGAATGGAGCATGGTGATGACATGGTCCTTGAGCATTGTGATGAGATGACCATGGAGACTTGTGATGACAAGTCTCATGGAGCATTCTGATGAAAAGGGGCATGGAGCATTGTGATTACAGGGGTCTTGGAGCATTGTGATGACAAGGGCATGGAGCATTTTGAGGAGAAGGCCATGGAACATTCTGATGGCATGCGTCATGGAGCTTTGTGATGACAAGGGCATGTAGCTTTGTGATTACAGGGGTCTTGGAGCATTGTGATGACAAGGGTCATGGAGCCTTGTGATGACAAGGCTGTGGAACATTGTGATGGCAGGTATCATGGAGCATTGTTATGACAGAGGTAATGGATCATTGTGATGAGAAGGGCATTGAGCATTGGTCTGAAATGTTTCATGGATTATTGTGATGAGAGTGGACATGGAGCATTGTGATGAGAAGGGCACGGTACACTGTGATACATGGGTCATGGGGGATTGTAATGACAAGGGCATGGAGCATTGTGATGAGAAGGGCATCGAGCATTGTGATGACAAGTGTCATGGATCTTTGTGATGACAAGGGCATGGAGCAATGTGATGAGAGGGTTCATGGAGCATTGTGGTGACAATGTCATGGAGCATTGTGATGCCAAGGGTCATGGAGCTTTGTGATGACAAAGGTCATGGAGCATTTTCATGACAAGGGTGTGGTGCATTGTGTTGAGAAGGGCAGGGAGCATTTTGATGACATGGTCATGCAGCAATTTGATGAAAATTGTAATGGAACATTTTGATGACAGGGGTTATAGAACATTGTGATGCCAGGGGTCATGGAGCTTTGCGATGAAAAGGGTGATGGAGCATTTTGATGACAGGGGTTATGGAACATTGTGATGTCAGGGGTCATGGAACATTGTGCTGATAAGGGGATGTAGCATTGTGATGACAGGGGTCATGGAACATTGTGATAACTGGGGTGAGGGAGGATTGTGATGACTAGTGATGGAACATTGTGATATCTCATGTGAGAGAGCATTTGGATGAGAAGTGCATGGAGCATTGTGATTACAAGGTTTATGGAGCATAGCGATGACAAGGTTGTGGATCATTGTGATGAAAAGCACATGGCACATTGTGATGACAAGGGTCATGGAGCATTGTTCTGACAAAGACATGGAGCATTGTGATGACAAGGTTCACGGAGCATTGTGATGAAATGTTCATGGAGCATTGTGGTTACAAATGTCACAGAGCCTTGTGTTGAGGCGGGCATGGACCGTTCTGATGACAAACGTTATGAAGCAGTGTGATGACTGGAGTCACGGAGCATTGTGATGTCAGGGGTCATGGAGCATTGTGATGACAAGCGCATGGAGCATTGCTCTAATAAGTTTCAGGGATTATTGTGATGACAGTGGGAATGGAGCATTGTGATGACAAGGGCATGGAGCATTGTGATGACCAGGTCATGCAGTATTGTGAAGAGAGGTGTCAGGGAGCATTGTGATGACATATGTAATGGCCCATTGTGATGAAAATGGCATGGAGCATTGTGATGCCAAGTGTCATGGAGGATTCTGATGACAAAGGTAATGGAGCATTGTGATGACAATGGCTTGGAGCATTGTGATGACAAGGGTCAGGGAGCATTGTGCTGACAAGTGCATGGAGAATTGTGATGACAAGGGTCATGGAGCATTCTGATGACAAGCTTGTGGAGTATTTTGATGACAATGGCATGGAGCATTGTGATGAAAATTGCATGGGGCTTTGTGATGAAAAAGACATGGAGCCTTTTCGTGACAGGGTTCCAGGAGCATACTGAAGACAAGTGTCAGGGAGCATTGTGATGACAAGTGTATTGAGCACTGTGATGACAAAGATCATGGAGAATTGTGATAAGAAGACCATGGATATGGGCCTCCGTGGTGGCGCAGTGGTTGAGAGTCCGCCTGCGGATGCAGGGGATACGGGTTCGTGCCCCGGTCTGGGAGGATCCCATAGGCCGCGGAGCGGCTGGGCCCGTGAGCCATGGCCGCTAGGCCTGCGCGTCCGGAGCCTGTGCTCCGCAATGGGAGGGGCCACGACAGTGAGAGGCCCGCATACCGCAAAAAGGAAAAAAAAAAAAAAAAAAAAAAAGAAGACCATGGATAATTGTGATGATGAGCCTCATGGGGTGTTGTGATGATAAGTGTTATGGAACATTGTGATCACAAGTGTTTGGAGCATTATGATGACATGGGTCATGCTGAATACTGATTTCACTGTGATGACAATAGCTTGAAGCATTATGATGATGGGCATGGTGCATTGTGATGACAGGGTTCATGGAGCTTTGAGATGAAAAGAGGCATGGATCATTGTGATTACAAGGGTCTTGGAGCACTGTGATGACAAGGGCATGGAGCATTGTGATGAGAAGGCCATAGAACATTCTGATGACATGCGTCATGGAGCTTTGTGATGACAAGGGCATGGAGCAGTGTGATGAGAGGTTTCAAGGAACATTGTGATGACAATGACATGGAGCATTGTGATGCCAAGAGTCATGGTGCATTGTGACGAGAAGGGCAGGGAGCATTTTGATGACCGGGTCATGCAGCAATTTGATAAAAAGTGTAATGGAACATTTTGAGGGCAGGGGTTATAGAACATTGTGATGTCAGGGGTCTTGGAGCTATGGGATGAAATGGGTCATGGAGAATTTTGATGACAGGGGTTATGGAACATTGTGATGGCAGTGGTCATGGAATATTGTGATGATAAGGGGATGTAGCATTGTGATGACTGGGTCATGGAACATTGTGATTACAGGGGTGAGGGAGTATTGTGATGACTAGTGATGGAACATTGTGATGTCCCTGGTGAGAGAGCATTTTGATGAGAAGAGCATGGACCATTGTGATTACAAGGTTTATGGAGCATTGCAATGACAAAGTTGTGAACCGTTGTGAGGAAATGCACGTGGCACATTGTGAAGACAATGGTCATGGAGCACTGTTCTGACAAAGACATGGAGCATTGTGATGACAAGGGTCACGGAGAACTGTGATGAAATGTTCATGGAGCACTGAGCTTACAAAGGTCACAGAGCCTTGTGATGACGCAGGCATGGACCATTGTGATGACAAACTTTATGAAGCATTGTGATGACTGAAGTCACGGAGCATTGTGATGACAGGGGTCATGGAGCAGTGTGATGACAAGGGCATGGAGCATTGTGATGACAGGGGCATGGAGCATTGGTCTCAGAAATTTCATAGATTGTTGTGATGACAGTGGGCATGGTGCATTGTGATAACAAGTGCATGGAGCATTGTGATGAGAAGGTCATGGAGTACTGTGAAGACAGGTGTCAGGGAACATTGTGATGACATATGTCATGGTCCATTGCGATGACAATGGCATAGAGCATTGTGATGCCAAATGGAATGGAGGATTGTGATGACAAATATAATGGAGCATTGTGATGATTAGGGCTTGGAGCATTATGATGACAAGGGCCACTGAAAATTTTCATCACAAGGTTGTGAAGCATTTTGATGACAATGCCCTAGAGCATTGTGATGACAAAACCATGGAGCCTTGTGATGACCAATCTCATGGAGCATACTGATGAAAACGGGCATGGAGCATTGTGATTACAGGGTCTTGGAACATTGTGATGACAAGGGCATGGAGCATTGTGAGGAGAAGACCAAGGAGCATTCTGATGGCATGCGTCATTGAGCTTTGTGATGACAAGGGCATGGAGCATTGTGATTACATGGGTCTTGGAGCATTGTGATGAAAAGAGAATGGATCATTGTGATGAAAAAAGCATGGAGACTTGTCATGACAGGGTTCAAGGAGCATACAGACAACAAGTGTCAGGGAGCATTTTGATGAAAAGTGTATTGAGCATTGTGATGACGAAGGTCATGGAGCATTGTGATGAAAAGACCATGGATAATTTTGATGACGAGCGTCATGGGGCATTGTGATGACAAGTGTTATGGAATATTGTGATCACAAGGGTTTGGAGCATTGTTATGACAGAGGTGATGGAACATTTTGATTTCTTTGTTATGACAATCGCATGAAGCATTATGATGATTGGCATGGTGCACTGTGATGACAGGGTTCATGGATCATTGAGATGAAAAGTGGCATAGAGCATTGTGATTACAGTGTTCTTGGAGCAATGTGATGAGAAGGGTCATGGAGCCTTGTGATGAAAAGGCCATGGAACATCGTGATGGCAGGGGTCATGGAGCATTGTTATGACAGGGGTAATGGAGAATTGTGATGGCAAGGGCATGGAGCATTGTGATGAGAAGGCCATGGAGCATTCTGAGGACATGTGGCATGGAGCTTTGTGAAGACAAGGGCATGGATCAATGTGATGAGAGCGTTCATGGAGCATTGTGATGACAATGACATGGAGCATTGTGATGCCAAAGGTCATGGATCTTTGTGATGACAAAGGTCATGGAGCATTTTGATGGCAAGTGTGTTGTGCATTGTGATGAGAAGGGCAGGGAGCATTCTGATGTCAGGGTCATGGAGCAATTTGATGAAAAGTGTCATGGAACATTTTGATGACAGGTGTTATGGAACATTGTGATGTCATGGGTCATCGAACATTGTGATGATAAGTGCATGTAGCATTGTGATGACAGGAGTCATGGAACAATGTGATGACAGGGGTGAGGGTGTATTGTGACAAATAGTGATGTAGCATTGTGATATCAGTGCTGAGAGAGCATTTGGATGAGAAGTGCATGGATCATTTTGATGACAAATATTATGGAGCATTGTGATGACAAGATTGTGGAGCACTGTGATGACAAGCGCAAGGTGCATTGTGATGACATGTGTCATGGAGCATTGTGCTGACAAGCGCATGGAGCATTGTGATGACAAGGGTCAAAGAGCATTGTGATGCAAAGTTCATGGAGCATTGTGGTTAAAAAGGTCACAGAGACTGTTCATGACGAGGGCATGGACCATTGTGATGACAAAGGTCATGAAGCATTGTGATGACTGGAGTCACGGCGCATTGTGATGACAGGGGTCATGGAGCATTGTGATAACAAGGGCATGGAGCATTGTGATGACAAGGTCATGGAACATTGTTCTAATAAGTTTCATAGATTATTGTGATGACAGTTGGAATGGCACATTGTGATGACAAGGGCATGAAGCAATGTGATCCCAAAGTTCATGGAGGATTGTGATGACAATGGAAATGGAGTATTGTGATGACAAGCGCATAGAGCATTGTAATTACAAGGTCATGTAGCATTTTGCTGACAAAGGCATGGAGCATTGTGATGACAGGTGTCATGGAGCACTGTGATGACAAGCGTCATGGAGCATTGTGAATACAGGGGTCATGGAGCATTAGGATGACAAGGGCATGGATCATTGGGATGACAAGGGTCATGGAGAATTCGGCTGAAAATATTCCTGGAGTATTGTGATGACAGGGGTCATGGAGCATTGTGATGGCTACGGAATGGAGCATTGTGATGACAAGAGTCCCGGATCATTGTGTTGTCAGGTGTCATTGAATGTTGTGATGACAGTGATCATGGAGCATTGTGATGATATTGGTCTTGGAGCATTGTGATGAGAAGGTCATGGAGCATTGGGCTGAAAATATTCATGGAGTATTGTGATGACAGGGGTCATGGAGCATTGTGATGATAAGGGAATGGAGCATGGTGATGACATGGTCCTTGAGCATTGTGATGAGATGACCATGGAGACTTGTGATGACAAGTCTCATGGAGCATTCTGATGAAAAGGGGCATGGAGCATTGTGATTACAGGGGTCTTGGAGCATTGTGATGACAAGGGCATGGAGCATTTTGAGGAGAAGGCCATGGAACATTCTGATGGCATGCGTCATGGAGCTTTGTGATGACAAGGGCATGTAGCTTTGTGATTACAGGGGTCTTGGAGCATTGTGATGACAAGGGTCATGGAGCCTTGTGATGACAAGGCTGTGGAACATTGTGATGGCAGGTATCATGGAGCATTGTTATGACAGAGGTAATGGATCATTGTGATGAGAAGGGCATTGAGCATTGGTCTGAAATGTTTCATGGATTATTGTGATGAGAGTGGACATGGAGCATTGTGATGAGAAGGGCACGGTACACTGTGATACATGGGTCATGGGGGATTGTAATGACAAGGGCATGGAGCATTGTGATGAGAAGGGCATCGAGCATTGTGATGACAAGTGTCATGGATCTTTGTGATGACAAGGGCATGGAGCAATGTGATGAGAGGGTTCATGGAGCATTGTGGTGACAATGTCATGGAGCATTGTGATGCCAAGGGTCATGGAGCTTTGTGATGACAAAGGTCATGGAGCATTTTCATGACAAGGGTGTGGTGCATTGTGTTGAGAAGGGCAGGGAGCATTTTGATGACATGGTCATGCAGCAATTTGATGAAAATTGTAATGGAACATTTTGATGACAGGAGTTATAGAACATTGTGATGCCAGGGGTCATGGAGCTTTGCGATGAAAAGGGTGATGGAGCATTTTGATGACAGGGGTTATGGAACATTGTGATGTCAGGGGTCATGGAACATTGTGCTGATAAGGGGATGCAGCATTGTGATGACAGGGGTCATGGAACATTGTGATAACTGGGGTGAGGGAGGATTGTGATGACTAGTGATGGAACATTGTGATATCTCATGTGAGAGAGCATTTGGATGAGAAGTGCATGGAGCATTGTGATTACAAGGTTTATGGAGCATAGCGATGACAAGGTTGTGGATCATTGTGATGAAAAGCACATGGCACATTGTGATGACAAGGGTCATGGAGCATTGTTCTGACAAAGACATGGAGCATTGTGATGACAAGGTTCACGGAGCATTGTGATGAAATGTTCATGGAGCATTGTGGTTACAAATGTCACAGAGCCTTGTGTTGAGGCGGGCATGGACCGTTCTGATGACAAACGTTATGAAGCAGTGTGATGACTGGAGTCACGGAGCATTGTGATGTCAGGGGTCATGGAGCATTGTGATGACAAGCGCATGGAGCATTGCTCTAATAAGTTTCAGGGATTATTGTGATGACAGTGGGAATGGAGCATTGTGATGACAAGGGCATGGAGCATTATGATGACCAGGTCATGCAGTATTGTGAAGAGAGGTGTCAGGGAGCATTGTGATGACATATGTAATGGCCCATTGTGATGACAATGGCATGGAGCATTGTGATGCCAAGTGTCATGGAGGATTCTGATGACAAAGTTAATGGAGCATTGTGATGACAATGGCTTGGAGCATTGTGATGACAAGGGTCAGGGAGCATTGTGCTGACAAGTGCATGGAGAATTGTGATGACAAGGGTCATGGAGCATTCTGATGACAAGCTTGTGGAGTATTTTGATGACAATGGCATGGAGCATTGTGATGAAAATTGCATGGGGCTTTGTGATGAAAAAGACATGGAGCCTTTTCGTGACAGGGTTCCAGGAGCATACTGAAGACAAGTGTCAGGGAGCATTGTGATGACAAGTGTATTGAGCACTGTGATGACAAAGATCATGGAGAATTGTGATAAGAAGACCATGAATATGGGCCTCCCTGGTGGCGCAGTGGTTGAGAGTCCGCCTGCCGATGCAGGGGATACGGGTTCGTGCCCCGGTCTGGGAGGATCCCATATGCCGCGGAGCGGCTGGGCCCGTGAGCCATGGCCGCTAGGCCTGCGTGTCTGGAGCCTGTGCTCCGCAACGGGAGGGGCCACGACAGTGAGAGGCCCGCATACCGCAAAAAGGAAAAAAAAAAAAAAAAAAAAGAAGACCAAGGATAATTGTGATGATGAGCCTCATGGGGTGTTGTGATGATAAGTGTTATGGAACATTGTGATCACAAGTGTTTGGAGCATTATGATGACATGGGTCATGCTGAATACTGATTTCACTGTGATGACAATAGCTTGAAGCATTATGATGATGGGCATGGTGCATTGTGATGACAGGGTTCATGGAGCTTTGAGATGAAAAGAGGCATGGATCATTGTGATTACAAGGGTCTTGGAGCACTGTGATGAGAAGGGCATGGAGCATTGTGATGAGAAGGCCATAGAACATTCTGATGACATGCGTCATGGAGCTTTGTGATGACAAGGGCATGGAGCAGTGTGATGAGAGGTTTCAAGGAACATTGTGATGACAATGACATGGAGCATTGTGATGCCAAGAGTCATGGTGCATTGTGACGAGAAGGGCAGGGAGCATTTTGATGACCGGGTCATGCAGCAATTTGATAAAAAGTGTAATGGAACATTTTGAGGGCAGGGGTTATAGAACATTGTGATGTCAGGGGTCTTGGAGCTATGGGATGAAATGGGTCATGGAGAATTTTGATGACAGGGGTTATGGAACATTGTGATGGCAGTGGTCATGGAATATTGTGATGATAAGGGGATGTAGCATTGTGATGACTGGGTCATGGAACATTGTGATTACAGGGGTGAGGGAGTATTGTGATGACTAGTGATGGAACATTGTGATGTCCCTGGTGAGAGAGCATTTTGATGAGAAGAGCATGGACCATTGTGATTACAAGGTTTATGGAGCATTGCAATGACAAAGTTGTGAACCGTTGTGAGGAAATGCACGTGGCACATTGTGAAGACAATGGTCATGGAGCACTGTTCTGACAAAGACATGGAGCATTGTGATGACAAGGGTCACGGAGAACTGTGATGAAATGTTCATAGAGCACTGAGCTTACAAAGGTCACAGAGCCTTGTGATGACGCAGGCATGGACCATTGTGATGACAAACTTTATGAAGCATTGTGATGACTGAAGTCACGGAGCATTGTGATGACAGGGGTCATGGAGCAGTGTGATGACAAGGGCATGGAGCATTGTGATGACAGGGGCATGGAGCATTGGTCTCAGAAATTTCATAGATTGTTGTGATGACAGTGGGCATGGTGCATTGTGATAACAAGTGCATGGAGCATTGTGATGAGAAGGTCATGGAGTACTGTGAAGACAGGTGTCAGGGAACATTGTGATGACATATGTCATGGTCCATTGCGATGACAATGGCATAGAGCATTGTGATGCCAAATGGAATGGAGGATTGTGATGACAAATATAATGGAGCATTGTGATGATTAGGGCTTGGAGCATTATGATGACAAGGGCCACTGAAAATTTTCATCACAAGGTTGTGAAGCATTTTGATGACAATGCCCTAGAGCATTGTGATGACAAAACCATGGAGCCTTGTGATGACCAATCTCATGGAGCATACTGATGAAAACGGGCATGGAGCATTGTGATTACAGGGTCTTGGAACATTGTGATGACAAGGGCATGGAGCATTGTGAGGAGAAGACCAAGGAGCATTCTGATGGCATGCGTCATTGAGCTTTGTGATGACAAGGGCATGGAGCATTGTGATTACATGGGTCTTGGAGCATTGTGATGAAAAGAGAATGGATCATTGTGATGAAAAAAGCATGGAGACTTGTCATGACAGGGTTCAAGGAGCATACAGACAACGAGTGTCAGGGAGCATTTTGATGAAAAGTGTATTGAGCATTGTGATGACGAAGGTCATGGAGCATTGTGATGAAAAGACCATGGATAATTTTGATGACGAGCGTCATGGGGCATTGTGATGACAAGTGTTATGGAATATTGTGATCACAAGGGTTTGGAGCATTGTTATGACAGAGGTGATGGAACATTTTGATTTCTTTGTTATGACAATCGCATGAAGCATTATGATGATTGGCATGGTGCACTGTGATGACAGGGTTCATGGATCATTGAGATGAAAAGTGGCATAGAGCATTGTGATTACAGTGTTCTTGGAGCAATGTGATGAGAAGGGTCATGGAGCCTTGTGATGAAAAGGCCATGGAACATCGTGATGGCAGGGGTCATGGAGCATTGTTATGACAGGGGTAATGGAGAATTGTGATGGCAAGGGCATGGAGCATTGTGATGAGAAGGCCATGGAGCATTCTGAGGACATGTGGCATGGAGCTTTGTGAAGACAAGGGCATGGATCAATGTGATGAGAGCGTTCATGGAGCATTGTGATGACAATGACATGGAGCATTGTGATGCCAAAGGTCATGGATCTTTGTGATGACAAAGGTCATGGAGCATTTTGATGGCAAGTGTGTTGTGCATTGTGATGAGAAGGGCAGGGAGCATTCTGATGTCAGGGTCATGGAGCAATTTGATGAAAAGTGTCATGGAACATTTTGATGACAGGTGTTATGGAACATTGTGATGTCATGGGTCATCGAACATTGTGATGATAAGTGCATGTAGCATTGTGATGACAGGAGTCATGGAACAATGTGATGACAGGGGTGAGGGTGTATTGTGACAAATAGTGATGTAGCATTGTGATATCAGTGCTGAGAGAGCATTTGGATGAGAAGTGCATGGATCATTTTGATGACAAATATTATGGAGCATTGTGATGACAAGATTGTGGAGCACTGTGATGACAAGCGCAAGGTGCATTGTGATGACATGTGTCATGGAGCATTGTGCTGACAAGCGCATGGAGCATTGTGATGACAAGGGTCAAAGAGCATTGTGATGCAAAGTTCATGGAGCATTGTGGTTAAAAAGGTCACAGAGACTGTTCATGACGAGGGCATGGACCATTGTGATGACAAAGGTCATGAAGCATTGTGATGACTGGAGTCACGGCGCATTGTGATGACAGGGGTCATGGAGCATTGTGATAACAAGGGCATGGAGCATTGTGATGACAAGGTCATGGAACATTGTTCTAATAAGTTTCATAGATTATTGTGATGACAGTTGGAATGGCACATTGTGATGACAAGGGCATGAAGCAATGTGATCCCAAAGTTCATGGAGGATTGTGATGACAATGGAAATGGAGTATTGTGATGACAAGCGCATAGAGCATTGTAATTACAAGGTCATGTAGCATTTTGCTGACAAAGGCATGGAGCATTGTGATGACAGGTGTCATGGAGCACTGTGATGACAAGCGTCATGGAGCATTGTGAATACAGGGGTCATGGAGCATTAGGATGACAAGGGCATGGATCATTGGGATGACAAGGGTCATGGAGAATTCGGCTGAAAATATTCCTGGAGTATTGTGATGACAGGGGTCATGGAGCATTGTGATGGCTACGGAATGGAGCATTGTGATGACAAGAGTCCCGGATCATTGTGTTGTCAGGTGTCATTGAATGTTGTGATGACAGTGATCATGGAGCATTGTGATGATATTGGTCTTGGAGCATTGTGATGAGAAGGTCATGGAGCATTGGGCTGAAAATATTCATGGAGTATTGTGATGACAGGGGTCATGGAGCATTGTGATGATAAGGGAATGGAGCATGGTGATGACATGGTCCTTGAGCATTGTGATGAGATGACCATGGAGACTTGTGATGACAAGTCTCATGGAGCATTCTGATGAAAAGGGGCATGGAGCATTGTGATTACAGGGGTCTTGGAGCATTGTGATGACAAGGGCATGGAGCATTTTGAGGAGAAGGCCATGGAACATTCTGATGGCATGCGTCATGGAGCTTTGTGATGACAAGGGCATGTAGCTTTGTGATTACAGGGGTCTTGGAGCATTGTGATGACAAGGGTCATGGAGCCTTGTGATGACAAGGCTGTGGAACATTGTGATGGCAGGTATCATGGAGCATTGTTATGACAGAGGTAATGGATCATTGTGATGAGAAGGGCATTGAGCATTGGTCTGAAATGTTTCATGGATTATTGTGATGAGAGTGGACATGGAGCATTGTGATGAGAAGGGCACGGTACACTGTGATACATGGGTCATGGGGGATTGTAATGACAAGGGCATGGAGCATTGTGATGAGAAGGGCATCGAGCATTGTGATGACAAGTGTCATGGATCTTTGTGATGACAAGGGCATGGAGCAATGTGATGAGAGGGTTCATGGAGCATTGTGGTGACAATGTCATGGAGCATTGTGATGCCAAGGGTCATGGAGCTTTGTGATGACAAAGGTCATGGAGCATTTTCATGACAAGGGTGTGGTGCATTGTGTTGAGAAGGGCAGGGAGCATTTTGATGACATGGTCATGCAGCAATTTGATGAAAATTGTAATGGAACATTTTGATGACAGGAGTTATAGAACATTGTGATGCCAGGGGTCATGGAGCTTTGCGATGAAAAGGGTCATGGAGCATTTTGATGACAGGGGTTATGGAACATTGTGATGTCAGGGGTCATGGAACATTGTGCTGATAAGGGGATGCAGCATTGTGATGACAGGGGTCATGGAACATTGTGATAACTGGGGTGAGGGAGGATTGTGATGACTAGTGATGGAACATTGTGATATCTCATGTGAGAGAGCATTTGGATGAGAAGTGCATGGAGCATTGTGATTACAAGGTTTATGGAGCATAGCGATGACAAGGTTGTGGATCATTGTGATGAAAAGCACATGGCACATTGTGATGACAAGGGTCATGGAGCATTGTTCTGACAAAGACATGGAGCATTGTGATGACAAGGTTCACGGAGCATTGTGATGAAATGTTCATGGAGCATTGTGGTTACAAATGTCACAGAGCCTTGTGTTGAGGCGGGCATGGACCGTTCTGATGACAAACGTTATGAAGCAGTGTGATGACTGGAGTCACGGAGCATTGTGATGTCAGGGGTCATGGAGCATTGTGATGACAAGCGCATGGAGCATTGCTCTAATAAGTTTCAGGGATTATTGTGATGACAGTGGGAATGGAGCATTGTGATGACAAGGGCATGGAGCATTATGATGACCAGGTCATGCAGTATTGTGAAGAGAGGTGTCAGGGAGCATTGTGATGACATATGTAATGGCCCATTGTGATGACAATGGCATGGAGCATTGTGATGCCAAGTGTCATGGAGGATTCTGATGACAAAGTTAATGGAGCATTGTGATGACAATGGCTTGGAGCATTGTGATGACAAGGGTCAGGGAGCATTGTGCTGACAAGTGCATGGAGAATTGTGATGACAAGGGTCATGGAGCATTCTGATGACAAGCTTGTGGAGTATTTTGATGACAATGGCATGGAGCATTGTGATGAAAATTGCATGGGGCTTTGTGATGAAAAAGACATGGAGCCTTTTCGTGACAGGGTTCCAGGAGCATACTGAAGACAAGTGTCAGGGAGCATTGTGATGACAAGTGTATTGAGCACTGTGATGACAAAGATCATGGAGAATTGTGATAAGAAGACCATGAATATGGGCCTCCCTGGTGGCGCAGTGGTTGAGAGTCCGCCTGCCGATGCAGGGGATACGGGTTCGTGCCCCGGTCTGGGAGGATCCCATATGCCGCGGAGCGGCTGGGCCCGTGAGCCATGGCCGCTAGGCCTGCGTGTCTGGAGCCTGTGCTCCGCAACGGGAGGGGCCACGACAGTGAGAGGCCCGCATACCGCAAAAAGGAAAAAAAAAAAAAAAAAAAAGAAGACCAAGGATAATTGTGATGATGAGCCTCATGGGGTGTTGTGATGATAAGTGTTATGGAACATTGTGATCACAAGTGTTTGGAGCATTATGATGACATGGGTCATGCTGAATACTGATTTCACTGTGATGACAATAGCTTGAAGCATTATGATGATGGGCATGGTGCATTGTGATGACAGGGTTCATGGAGCTTTGAGATGAAAAGAGGCATGGATCATTGTGATTACAAGGGTCTTGGAGCACTGTGATGAGAAGGGCATGGAGCATTGTGATGAGAAGGCCATAGAACATTCTGATGACATGCGTCATGGAGCTTTGTGATGACAAGGGCATGGAGCAGTGTGATGAGAGGTTTCAAGGAACATTGTGATGACAATGACATGGAGCATTGTGATGCCAAGAGTCATGGTGCATTGTGACGAGAAGGGCAGGGAGCATTTTGATGACCGGGTCATGCAGCAATTTGATAAAAAGTGTAATGGAACATTTTGAGGGCAGGGGTTATAGAACATTGTGATGTCAGGGGTCTTGGAGCTATGGGATGAAATGGGTCATGGAGAATTTTGATGACAGGGGTTATGGAACATTGTGATGGCAGTGGTCATGGAATATTGTGATGATAAGGGGATGTAGCATTGTGATGACTGGGTCATGGAACATTGTGATTACAGGGGTGAGGGAGTATTGTGATGACTAGTGATGGAACATTGTGATGTCCCTGGTGAGAGAGCATTTTGATGAGAAGAGCATGGACCATTGTGATTACAAGGTTTATGGAGCATTGCAATGACAAAGTTGTGAACCGTTGTGAGGAAATGCACGTGGCACATTGTGAAGACAATGGTCATGGAGCACTGTTCTGACAAAGACATGGAGCATTGTGATGACAAGGGTCACGGAGAACTGTGATGAAATGTTCATAGAGCACTGAGCTTACAAAGGTCACAGAGCCTTGTGATGACGCAGGCATGGACCATTGTGATGACAAACTTTATGAAGCATTGTGATGACTGAAGTCACGGAGCATTGTGATGACAGGGGTCATGGAGCAGTGTGATGACAAGGGCATGGAGCATTGTGATGACAGGGGCATGGAGCATTGGTCTCAGAAATTTCATAGATTGTTGTGATGACAGTGGGCATGGTGCATTGTGATAACAAGTGCATGGAGCATTGTGATGAGAAGGTCATGGAGTACTGTGAAGACAGGTGTCAGGGAACATTGTGATGACATATGTCATGGTCCATTGCGATGACAATGGCATAGAGCATTGTGATGCCAAATGGAATGGAGGATTGTGATGACAAATATAATGGAGCATTGTGATGATTAGGGCTTGGAGCATTATGATGACAAGGGCCACTGAAAATTTTCATCACAAGGTTGTGAAGCATTTTGATGACAATGCCCTAGAGCATTGTGATGACAAAACCATGGAGCCTTGTGATGACCAATCTCATGGAGCATACTGATGAAAACGGGCATGGAGCATTGTGATTACAGGGTCTTGGAACATTGTGATGACAAGGGCATGGAGCATTGTGAGGAGAAGACCAAGGAGCATTCTGATGGCATGCGTCATTGAGCTTTGTGATGACAAGGGCATGGAGCATTGTGATTACATGGGTCTTGGAGCATTGTGATGAAAAGAGAATGGATCATTGTGATGAAAAAAGCATGGAGACTTGTCATGACAGGGTTCAAGGAGCATACAGACAACGAGTGTCAGGGAGCATTTTGATGAAAAGTGTATTGAGCATTGTGATGACGAAGGTCATGGAGCATTGTGATGAAAAGACCATGGATAATTTTGATGACGAGCGTCATGGGGCATTGTGATGACAAGTGTTATGGAATATTGTGATCACAAGGGTTTGGAGCATTGTTATGACAGAGGTGATGGAACATTTTGATTTCTTTGTTATGACAATCGCATGAAGCATTGTGATGATTGGCATGGTGCACTGTGATGACAGGGTTCATGGATCATTGAGATGAAAAGTGGCATAGAGCATTGTGATTACAGTGTTCTTGGAGCAATGTGATGAGAAGGGTCATGGAGCCTTGTGATGAAAAGGCCATGGAACATCGTGATGGCAGGGGTCATGGAGCATTGTTATGACAGGGGTAATGGAGAATTGTGATGGCAAGGGCATGGAGCATTGTGATGAGAAGGCCATGGAGCATTCTGAGGACATGTGGCATGGAGCTTTGTGAAGACAAGGGCATGGATCAATGTGATGAGAGCGTTCATGGAGCATTGTGATGACAATGACATGGAGCATTGTGATGCCAAGGGTCATAGATCTTTGTGATGACAAAGGTCATGGAGCATTTTGATGGCAAGTGTGTTGTGCATTGTGATGAGAAGGGCAGGGAGCATTCTGATGTCAGGGTCATGGAGCAATTTGATGAAAAGTGTCATGGAACATTTTGATGACAGGTGTTATGGAACATTGTGATGTCATGGGTCATCGAACATTGTGATGATAAGTGCATGTAGCATTGTGATGACAGGAGTCATGGAACAATGTGATGACAGGGGTGAGGGTGTATTGTGACAAATAGTGATGTAGCATTGTGATATCAGTGCTGAGAGAGCATTTGGATGAGAAGTGCATGGATCATTTTGATGACAAATATTATGGAGCATTGTGATGACAAGATTGTGGAGCACTGTGATGACAAGCGCAAGGTGCATTGTGATGACATGTGTCATGGAGCATTGTGCTGACAAGCGCATGGAGCATTGTGATGACAAGGGTCAAAGAGCATTGTGATGCAAAGTTCATGGAGCATTGTGGTTAAAAAGGTCACAGAGACTGTTCATGACGAGGGCATGGACCATTGTGATGACAAAGGTCATGAAGCATTTTGATGAATGGAGTCACGGCGCATTGTGATGACAGGGGTCATGGAGCATTGTGATAACAAGGGCATGGAGCATTGTGATGACAAGGTCATGGAACATTGTTCTAATAAGTTTCATAGATTATTGTGATGACTGTTGGAATGGCACATTGGGATGACAAGGGCATGAAGCAACGTGATCCCAAAGTTCATGGAGGATTGTGATGACAATGGAAATGGAGTATTGTGATGACAAGTGCATAGAGCATTGTAATAACAAGGTCATGTAGCATTTTGCTGACAAAGGCATGGAGCATTGTGATGACAGGTGTCATGGAGCACTGTGATGACAAGCGTCACGGAGCATTGTGAATACAGGGGTCATGGAGCATTAGGATGACAAGGGCATGGATCATTGGGATGACAAGGGTCATGGAGAATTGGGCTGAAAATGTTCCTGGAGTATTGTGATGACAGGGGTCATGGAGCATTGTGATGGCTACGGAATGGAGCATTGTGATGACAAGAGTCCCGGATCATTGTGTTGTCAGGTGTCATTGAATGTTGTGATGACAGTGATCATGGAGCATTGTGATGATATTGGTCTTGGAGCATTGTGATGAGAAGGTCATGGAGCATTGGGCTGAAAATATTCATGGAGTATTGTGATGACAGGGGTCATGGAGCATTGTGATGATAAGGGAATGGAGCATGGTGATGACATGGTCCTTGAGCATTGTGATGAGATGACCATGGAGACTTGTGATGACAAGTCTCATGGAGCATTCTGATGAAAAGGGGCATGGAGCATTGTGATTACAGGGGTCTTGGAGCATTGTGATGACAAGGGCATGGAGCATTTTGAGGAGAAGGCCATGGAACATTCTGATGGCATGCGTCATGGAGCTTTGTGATGACAAGGGCATGTAGCTTTGTGATTACAGGGGTCTTGGAGCATTGTGATGACAAGGGTCATGGAGCCTTGTGATGACAAGGCTGTGGAACATTGTGATGGCAGGTATCATGGAGCATTGTTATGACAGAGGTAATGGATCATTGTGATGAGAAGGGCATTGAGCATTGGTCTGAAATGTTTCATGGATTATTGTGATGAGAGTGGACATGGAGCATTGTGATGAGAAGGGCACGGTACACTGTGATACATGGGTCATGGGGGATTGTAATGACAAGGGCATGGAGCATTGTGATGAGAAGGGCATCGAGCATTGTGATGACAAGTGTCATGGATCTTTGTGATGACAAGGGCATGGAGCAATGTGATGAGAGGGTTCATGGAGCATTGTGGTGACAATGTCATGGAGCATTGTGATGCCAAGGGTCATGGAGCTTTGTGATGACAAAGGTCATGGAGCATTTTCATGACAAGGGTGTGGTGCATTGTGTTGAGAAGGGCAGGGAGCATTTTGATGACATGGTCATGCAGCAATTTGATGAAAATTGTAATGGAACATTTTGATGACAGGGGTTATAGAACATTGTGATGCCAGGGGTCATGGAGCTTTGCGATGAAAAGGGTGATGGAGCATTTTGATGAAAGGGGTTATGGAACATTGTGATGTCAGGGGTCATGGAACATTGTGCTGATAAGGGGATGCAGCCTTGTGATGACAGGGGTCATGGAACATTGTGATAACTGGGGTGAGGGAGGATTGTGATGACTAGTGATGGAACATTGTGATATCTCATGTGAGAGAGCATTTGGATGAGAAGTGCATGGAGCATTGTGATTACAAGGTTTATGGAGCATAGCGATGACAAGGTTGTGGATCATTGTGATGAAAAGCACATGGCACATTGTGATGACAAGGGTCATGGAGCATTGTTCTGACAAAGACATGGAGCATTGTGATGACAAGGTTCACGGAGCATTGTGATGAAATGTTCATGGAGCATTGTGGTTACAAATGTCACAGAGCCTTGTGTTGAGGTGGGCATGGACCGTTCTGATGACAAACGTTATGAAGCAGTGTGATGACTGGAGTCACGGAGCATTGTGATGTCAGGGGTCATGGAGCATTGTGATGACAAGCGCATGGAGCATTGCTCTAATAAGTTTCAGGGATTATTGTGATGACAGTGGGAATGGAGCATTGTGATGACAAGGGCATGGAGCATTGTGATGACCAGGTCATGCAGTATTGTGAAGAGAGGTGTCAGGGAGCATTGTGATGACATATGTAATGGCCCATTGTGATGAAAATGGCATGGAGCATTGTGATGCCAAGTGTCATGGAGGATTCTGATGACAAAGGTAATGGAGCATTGTGATGACAATGGCTTGGAGCATTGTGATGACAAGGGTCAGGGAGCATTGTGCTGACAAGTGCATGGAGAATTGTGATGACAAGGGTCATGGAGCATTCTGATGACAAGCTTGTGGAGTATTTTGATGACAATGGCATGGAGCATTGTGATGAAAATTGCATGGGGCTTTGTGATGAAAAAGACATGGAGCCTTTTCGTGACAGGGTTCCAGGAGCATACTGAAGACAAGTGTCAGGGAGCATTGTGATGACAAGTGTATTGAGCACTGTGATGACAAAGATCATGGAGAATTGTGATAAGAAGACCATGGATATGGGCCTCCCTGGTGGCGCAGTGGTTGAGAGTCCGCCTGCCGATGCAGGGGATACGGGTTCGTGCCCCGGTCTGGGAGGATCCCATATGCCGCGGAGCGGCTGGGCCCGTGAGCCATGGCCGCTAGGCCTGCGTGTCCGGAGCCTGTGCTCCGCAACGGGAGGGGCCACGACAGTGAGAGGCCCGCATACCGCAAAAAGGAAAAAAAAAAAAAAAAAG
This sequence comes from Mesoplodon mirus, assembly GCF_964341445.2. Lineage (NCBI taxonomy): Eukaryota > Metazoa > Chordata > Mammalia > Artiodactyla > Ziphiidae > Mesoplodon > Mesoplodon mirus. The sequence continues at coordinate 55,551 of NW_028295234.1, forward strand.
AAGACCAAGGATAATTGCGATGATGAGCCTCATGGGGTGTTGTGATGATAAGTGTTATGGAACATTGTGATCACAAGTGTTTGGAGCATTATGATGACATGGGTCATGCTGAATACTGATTTCACTGTGATGACAATAGCTTGAAGCATTATGATGATGGGCATGGTGCATTGTGATGACAGGGTTCATGGAGCTTTGAGATGAAAAGAGGCATGGATCATTGTGATTACAAGGGTCTTGGAGCACTGTGATGACAAGGGCATGGAGCATTGTGATGAGAAGGCCATAGAACATTCTGATGACATGCGTCATGGAGCTTTGTGATGACAAGGGCATGGAGCAGTGTGATGAGAGGTTTCAAGGAACATTGTGATGACAATGACATGGAGCATTGTGATGCCAAGAGTCATGGTGCATTGTGACGAGAAGGGCAGGGAGCATTTTGATGACCGGGTCATGCAGCAATTTGATAAAAAGTGTAATGGAACATTTTGAGGGCAGGGGTTATAGAACATTGTGATGTCAGGGGTCTTGGAGCTATGGGATGAAATGGGTCATGGAGAATTTTGATGACAGGGGTTATGGAACATTGTGATGGCAGTGGTCATGGAATATTGTGATGATAAGGGGATGTAGCATTGTGATGACTGGGTCATGGAACATTGTGATTACAGGGGTGAGGGAGTATTGTGATGACTAGTGATGGAACATTGTGATGTCCCTGGTGAGAGAGCATTTTGATGAGAAGAGCATGGACCATTGTGATTACAAGGTTTATGGAGCATTGCAATGACAAAGTTGTGAACCGTTGTGAGGAAATGCACGTGGCACATTGTGAAGACAATGGTCATGGAGCACTGTTCTGACAAAGACATGGAGCATTGTGATGACAAGGGTCACGGAGAACTGTGATGAAATGTTCATAGAGCACTGAGCTTACAAAGGTCACAGAGCCTTGTGATGACGCAGGCATGGACCATTGTGATGACAAACTTTATGAAGCATTGTGATGACTGAAGTCACGGAGCATTGTGATGACAGGGGTCATGGAGCAGTGTGATGACAAGGGCATGGAGCATTGTGATGACAGGGGCATGGAGCATTGGTCTCAGAAATTTCATAGATTGTTGTGATGACAGTGGGCATGGTGCATTGTGATAACAAGTGCATGGAGCATTGTGATGAGAAGGTCATGGAGTACTGTGAAGACAGGTGTCAGGGAACATTGTGATGACATATGTCATGGTCCATTGCGATGACAATGGCATAGAGCATTGTGATGCCAAATGGAATGGAGGATTGTGATGACAAATATAATGGAGCATTGTGATGATTAGGGCTTGGAGCATTATGATGACAAGGGCCACTGAAAATTTTCATCACAAGGTTGTGAAGCATTTTGATGACAATGCCCTAGAGCATTGTGATGACAAAACCATGGAGCCTTGTGATGACCGATCTCATGGAGCATACTGATGAAAACGGGCATGGAGCATTGTGATTACAGGGTCTTGGAACAGTGTGATGACAAGGGCATGGAGCATTGTGAGGAGAAGACCAAGGAGCATTCTGATGGCATGCGTCATTGAGCTTTGTGATGACAAGGGCATGGAGCATTGTGATTACATGGGTCTTGGAGCATTGTGATGAAAAGAGAATGGATCATTGTGATGAAAAAAGCATGGAGACTTGTCATGACAGGGTTCAAGGAGCATACAGACAACAAGTGTCAGGGAGCATTTTGATGAAAAGTGTATTGAGCATTGTGATGACGAAGGTCATGGAGCATTGTGATGAAAAGACCATGGATAATTTTGATGACGAGCGTCATGGGGCATTGTGATGACAAGTGTTATGGAATATTGTGATCACAAGGGTTTGGAGCATTGTTATGACAGAGGTGATGGAACATTTTGATTTCTTTGTTATGACAATCGCATGAAGCATTATGATGATTGGCATGGTGCACTGTGATGACAGGGTTCATGGATCATTGAGATGAAAAGTGGCATAGAGCATTGTGATTACAGTGTTCTTGGAGCAATGTGATGAGAAGGGTCATGGAGCCTTGTGATGAAAAGGCCATGGAACATCGTGATGGCAGGGGTCATGGAGCATTGTTATGACAGGGGTAATGGAGAATTGTGATGGCAAGGGCATGGAGCATTGTGATGAGAAGGCCATGGAGCATTCTGAGGACATGTGGCATGGAGCTTTGTGAAGACAAGGGCATGGATCAATGTGATGAGAGCGTTCATGGAGCATTGTGATGACAATGACATGGAGCATTGTGATGCCAAGGGTCATGGATCTTTGTGATGACAAAGGTCATGGAGCATTTTGATGGCAAGTGTGTTGTGCATTGTGATGAGAAGGGCAGGGAGCATTCTGATGTCAGGGTCATGGAGCAATTTGATGAAAAGTGTCATGGAACATTTTGATGACAGGTGTTATGGAACATTGTGATGTCATGGGTCATCGAACATTGTGATGATAAGTGCATGTAGCATTGTGATGACAGGAGTCATGGAACAATGTGATGACAGGGGTGAGGGTGTATTGTGACAAATAGTGATGTAGCATTGTGATATCAGTGCTGAGAGAGCATTTGGATGAGAAGTGCATGGATCATTTTGATGACAAATATTATGGAGCATTGTGATGACAAGATTGTGGAGCACTGTGATGACAAGCGCAAGGTGCATTGTGATGACATGTGTCATGGAGCATTGTGCTGACAAGCGCATGGAGCATTGTGATGACAAGGGTCAAAGAGCATTGTGATGCAAAGTTCATGGAGCATTGTGGTTAAAAAGGTCACAGAGACTGTTCATGACGAGGGCATGGACCATTGTGATGACAAAGGTCATGAAGCATTGTGATGACTGGAGTCACGGCGCATTGTGATGACAGGGGTCATGGAGCATTGTGATAACAAGGGCATGGAGCATTGTGATGACAAGGTCATGGAACATTGTTCTAATAAGTTTCATAGATTATTGTGATGACAGTTGGAATGGCACATTGTGATGACAAGGGCATGAAGCAACGTGATCCCAAAGTTCATGGAGGATTGTGATGACAATGGAAATGGAGTATTGTGATGACAAGCGCATAGAGCATTGTAATAACAAGGTCATGTAGCATTTTGCTGACAAAGGCATGGAGCATTGTGATGACAGGTGTCATGGAGCACTGTGATGACAAGCGTCACGGAGCATTGTGAATACAGGGGTCATGGAGCATTAGGATGACAAGGGCATGGATCATTGGGATGACAAGGGTCATGGAGAATTGGGCTGAAAATGTTCCTGGAGTATTGTGATGACAGGGGTCATGGAGCATTGTGATGGCTACGGAATGGAGCATTGTGATGACAAGAGTCCCGGATCATTGTGTTGTCAGGTGTCATTGAATGTTGTGATGACAGTGATCATGGAGCATTGTGATGATATTGCTCTTGGAGCATTGTGATGAGAAGGTCATGGAGCATTGGGCTGAAAATATTCATGGAGTATTGTGATGACAGGGGTCATGGAGCATTGTGATGATAAGGGAATGGAGCATGGTGATGACATGGTCCTTGAGCATTGTGATGAGATGACCATGGAGACTTGTGATGACAAGTCTCATGGAGCATTCTGATGAAAAGGGGCATGGAGCATTGTGATTACAGGGGTCTTGGAGCATTGTGATGACAAGGGCATGGAGCATTTTGAGGAGAAGGCCATGGAACATTCTGATGGCATGCGTCATGGAGCTTTGTGATGACAAGGGCATGTAGCTTTGTGATTACAGGGGTCTTGGAGCATTGTGATGACAAGGCTGTGGAACATTGTGATGGCAGGTATCATGGAGCATTGTTATGACAGAGGTAATGGATCATTGTGATGAGAAGGGCATTGAGCATTGGTCTGAAATGTTTCATGGATTATTGTGATGAGAGTGGACATGGAGCATTGTGATGAGAAGGGCACGGTACACTGTGATACATGGGTCATGGGGGATTGTAATGACAAGGGCATGGAGCATTGTGATGAGAAGGGCATCGAGCATTGTGATGACAAGTGTCATGGATCTTTGTGATGACAAGGGCATGGAGCAATGTGATGAGAGGGTTCATGGAGCATTGTGGTGACAATGTCATGGAGCATTGTGATGCCAAGGGTCATGGAGCTTTGTGATGACAAAGGTCATGGAGCATTTTCATGACAAGGGTGTGGTGCATTGTGTTGAGAAGGGCAGGGAGCATTTTGATGACATGGTCATGCAGCAATTTGATGAAAATTGTAATGGAACATTTTGATGACAGGGGTTATAGAACATTGTGATGCCAGGGGTCATGGAGCTTTGCGATGAAAAGGGTGATGGAGCATTTTGATGACAGGGGTTATGGAACATTGTGATGTCAGGGGTCATGGAACATTGTGCTGATAAGGGGATGTAGCATTGTGATGACAGGGGTCATGGAACATTGTGATAACTGGGGTGAGGGAGGATTGTGATGACTAGTGATGGAACATTGTGATATCTCATGTGAGAGAGCATTTGGATGAGAAGTGCATGGAGCATTGTGATTACAAGGTTTATGGAGCATAGCGATGACAAGGTTGTGGATCATTGTGATGAAAAGCACATGGCACATTGTGATGACAAGGGTCATGGAGCATTGTTCTGACAAAGACATGGAGCATTGTGATGACAAGGTTCACGGAGCATTGTGATGAAATGTTCATGGAGCATTGTGGTTACAAATGTCACAGAGCCTTGTGTTGAGGCGGGCATGGACCGTTCTGATGACAAACGTTATGAAGCAGTGTGATGACTGGAGTCACGGAGCATTGTGATGTCAGGGGTCATGGAGCATTGTGATGACAAGCGCATGGAGCATTGCTCTAATAAGTTTCAGGGATTATTGTGATGACAGTGGGAATGGAGCATTGTGATGACAAGGGCATGGAGCATTGTGATGACCAGGTCATGCAGTATTGTGAAGAGAGGTGTCAGGGAGCATTGTGATGACATATGTAATGGCCCATTGTGATGAAAATGGCATGGAGCATTGTGATGCCAAGTGTCATGGAGGATTCTGATGACAAAGGTAATGGAGCATTGTGATGACAATGGCTTGGAGCATTGTGATGACAAGGGTCAGGGAGCATTGTGCTGACAAGTGCATGGAGAATTGTGATGACAAGGGTCATGGAGCATTCTGATGACAAGCTTGTGGAGTATTTTGATGACAATGGCATGGAGCATTGTGATGAAAATTGCATGGGGCTTTGTGATGAAAAAGACATGGAGCCTTTTCGTGACAGGGTTCCAGGAGCATACTGAAGACAAGTGTCAGGGAGCATTGTGATGACAAGTGTATTGAGCACTGTGATGACAAAGATCATGGAGAATTGTGATAAGAAGACCATGGATATGGGCCTCCCTGGTGGCGCAGTGGTTGAGAGTCCGCCTGCCGATGCAGGGGATACGGGTTCGTGCCCCGGTCTGGGAGGATCCCATAGGCCGCGGAGCGGCTGGGCCCGTGAGCCATGGCCGCTAGGCCTGCGTGTCCGGAGCCTGTGCTCCGCAACGGGAGGGGCCACGACAGTGAGAGGCCCGCATACCGCAAAAAGGAAAAAAAAAAAAAAAAAAAAGAAGACCATGGATAATTGTGATGATGAGCCTCATGGGGTGTTGTGATGATAAGTGTTATGGAACATTGTGATCACAAGTGTTTGGAGCATTATGATGACATGGGTCATGCTGAATACTGATTTCACTGTGATGACAATAGCTTGAAGCATTATGATGATGGGCATGGTGCATTGTGATGACAGGGTTCATGGAGCTTTGAGATGAAAAGAGGCATGGATCATTGTGATTACAAGGGTCTTGGAGCATTGTGATGACAAGGGCATGGAGCATTGTGATGAGAAGGCCATAGAACATTCTGATGACATGCGTCATGGAGCTTTGTGATGACAAGGTCATGGAGCATTATGATTTGAGGGGTCTTCAGCATTGTGATGAGAAGTGTCGTGGAACCTTGTGATGAAAAGGCCGTGGAACATTGTGATGGCAGGTGTCATGGTGCATTGTTATGACAGGGGTAATGGAGCATTGTGATGAGAAAGATATGGATCATTGGTCTGAAATGTTTCATGGATTATTGTGATGAGAGAGGGCATGGAGCATTGTGATGACAAGGGCACGGAACACTGTGATACATGGGTCATGCAGGATTGTAATGACAAGGGCATGGAGAATTGTGATGAGAAGGGCATCGAGCATTGTGATGACAAATGTCATGGAGCTTTGTGATGACAAGGGCATGGAGCAGTGTGATGAGAGGTTTCAAGGAACATTGTGATGACAATGACATGGAGCATTGTGATGCCAAGAGTCATGGTGCATTGTGACGAGAAGGGCAGGGAGCATTTTGATGACCGGGTCATGCAGCAATTTGATAAAAAGTGTAATGGAACATTTTGAGGGCAGGGGTTATAGAACATTGTGATGTCAGGGGTCTTGGAGCTATGGGATGAAATGGGTCATGGAGAATTTTGATGACAGGGGTTATGGAACATTGTGATGGCAGTGGTCATGGAATATTGTGATGATAAGGGGATGTAGCATTGTGATGACTGGGTCATGGAACATTGTGATTACAGGGGTGAGGGAGTATTGTGATGACTAGTGATGGAACATTGTGATGTCCCTGGTGAGAGAGCATTTTGATGAGAAGAGCATGGACCATTGTGATTACAAGGTTTATGGAGCATTGCAATGACAAAGTTGTGAACCGTTGTGAGGAAATGCACGTGGCACATTGTGAAGACAATGGTCATGGAGCACTGTTCTGACAAAGACATGGAGCATTGTGATGACAAGGGTCACGGAGAACTGTGATGAAATGTTCATGGAGCACTGAGCTTACAAAGGTCACAGAGCCTTGTGATGACGCAGGCATGGACCATTGTGATGACAAACTTTATGAAGCATTGTGATGACTGAAGTCACGGAGCATTGTGATGACAGGGGTCATGGAGCAGTGTGATGACAAGAGCATGGAGCATTGTGATGACAGGGGCATGGAGCATTGGTCTCAGAAATTTCATAGATTGTTGTGATGACAGTGGGCATGGTGCATTGTGATAACAAGTGCATGGAGCATTGTGATGAGAAGGTCATGGAGTACTGTGAAGACAGGTGTCAGGGAACATTGTGATGACATATGTCATGGTCCATTGCGATGACAATGGCATAGAGCATTGTGATGCCAAATGGAATGGAGGATTGTGATGACAAATATAATGGAGCATTGTGATGATTAGGGCTTGGAGCATTATGATGACAAGGGCCACTGAAAATTTTCATCACAAGGTTGTGAAGCATTTTGATGACAATGCCCTAGAGCATTGTGATGACAAAACCATGGAGCCTTGTGATGACCAATCTCATGGAGCATACTGATGAAAACGGGCATGGAGCATTGTGATTACAGGGTCTTGGAACAGTGTGATGACAAGGGCATGGAGCATTGTGAGGAGAAGACCAAGGAGCATTCTGATGGCATGCGTCATTGAGCTTTGTGATGACAAGGGCATGGAGCATTGTGATTACATGGGTCTTGGAGCATTGTGATGAAAAGAGAATGGATCATTGTGATGAAAAAAGCATGGAGACTTGTCATGACAGGGTTCAAGGAGCATACAGACAACAAGTGTCAGGGAGCATTTTGATGAAAAGTGTATTGAGCATTGTGATGACGAAGGTCATGGAGCATTGTGATGAAAAGACCATGGATAATTTTGATGACGAGCGTCATGGGGCATTGTGATGACAAGTGTTATGGAATATTGTGATCACAAGGGTTTGGAGCATTGTTATGACAGAGGTGATGGAACATTTTGATTTCTTTGTTATGACAATCGCATGAAGCATTATGATGATTGGCATGGTGCACTGTGATGACAGGGTTCATGGATCATTGAGATGAAAAGTGGCATAGAGCATTGTGATTACAGTGTTCTTGGAGCAATGTGATGAGAAGGGTCATGGAGCCTTGTGATGAAAAGGCCATGGAACATCGTGATGGCAGGGGTCATGGAGCATTGTTATGACAGGGGTAATGGAGAATTGTGATGGCAAGGGCATGGAGCATTGTGATGAGAAGGCCATGGAGCATTCTGAGGACATGTGGCATGGAGCTTTGTGAAGACAAGGGCATGGATCAATGTGATGAGAGCGTTCATGGAGCATTGTGATGACAATGACATGGAGCATTGTGATGCCAAGGGTCATGGATCTTTGTGATGACAAAGGTCATGGAGCATTTTGATGGCAAGTGTGTTGTGCATTGTGATGAGAAGGGCAGGGAGCATTCTGATGTCAGGGTCATGGAGCAATTTGATGAAAAGTGTCATGGAACATTTTGATGACAGGTGTTATGGAACATTGTGATGTCATGGGTCATCGAACATTGTGATGATAAGTGCATGTAGCATTGTGATGACAGGAGTCATGGAACAATGTGATGACAGGGGTGAGGGTGTATTGTGACAAATAGTGATGTAGCATTGTGATATCAGTGCTGAGAGAGCATTTGGATGAGAAGTGCATGGATCATTTTGATGACAAATATTATGGAGCATTGTGATGACAAGATTGTGGAGCACTGTGATGACAAGCGCAAGGTGCATTGTGATGACATGTGTCATGGAGCATTGTGCTGACAAGCGCATGGAGCATTGTGATGACAAGGGTCAAAGAGCATTGTGATGCAAAGTTCATGGAGCATTGTGGTTAAAAAGGTCACAGAGACTGTTCATGACGAGGGCATGGACCATTGTGATGACAAAGGTCATGAAGCATTGTGATGACTGGAGTCACGGCGCATTGTGATGACAGGGGTCATGGAGCATTGTGATAACAAGGGCATGGAGCATTGTGATGACAAGGTCATGGAACATTGTTCTAATAAGTTTCATAGATTATTGTGATGACAGTTGGAATGGCACATTGTGATGACAAGGGCATGAAGCAACGTGATCCCAAAGTTCATGGAGGATTGTGATGACAATGGAAATGGAGTATTGTGATGACAAGCGCATAGAGCATTGTAATAACAAGGTCATGTAGCATTTTGCTGACAAAGGCATGGAGCATTGTGATGACAGGTGTCATGGAGCACTGTGATGACAAGCGTCACGGAGCATTGTGAATACAGGGGTCATGGAGCATTAGGATGACAAGGGCATGGATCATTGGGATGACAAGGGTCATGGAGAATTGGGCTGAAAATGTTCCTGGAGTATTGTGATGACAGGGGTCATGGAGCATTGTGATGGCTACGGAATGGAGCATTGTGATGACAAGAGTCCCGGATCATTGTGTTGTCAGGTGTCATTGAATGTTGTGATGACAGTGATCATGGAGCATTGTGATGATATTGCTCTTGGAGCATTGTGATGAGAAGGTCATGGAGCATTGGGCTGAAAATATTCATGGAGTATTGTGATGACAGGGGTCATGGAGCATTGTGATGATAAGGGAATGGAGCATGGTGATGACATGGTCCTTGAGCATTGTGATGAGATGACCATGGAGACTTGTGATGACAAGTCTCATGGAGCATTCTGATGAAAAGGGGCATGGAGCATTGTGATTACAGGGGTCTTGGAGCATTGTGATGACAAGGGCATGGAGCATTTTGAGGAGAAGGCCATGGAACATTCTGATGGCATGCGTCATGGAGCTTTGTGATGACAAGGGCATGTAGCTTTGTGATTACAGGGGTCTTGGAGCATTGTGATGACAAGGCTGTGGAACATTGTGATGGCAGGTATCATGGAGCATTGTTATGACAGAGGTAATGGATCATTGTGATGAGAAGGGCATTGAGCATTGGTCTGAAATGTTTCATGGATTATTGTGATGAGAGTGGACATGGAGCATTGTGATGAGAAGGGCACGGTACACTGTGATACATGGGTCATGGGGGATTGTAATGACAAGGGCATGGAGCATTGTGATGAGAAGGGCATCGAGCATTGTGATGACAAGTGTCATGGATCTTTGTGATGACAAGGGCATGGAGCAATGTGATGAGAGGGTTCATGGAGCATTGTGGTGACAATGTCATGGAGCATTGTGATGCCAAGGGTCATGGAGCTTTGTGATGACAAAGGTCATGGAGCATTTTCATGACAAGGGTGTGGTGCATTGTGTTGAGAAGGGCAGGGAGCATTTTGATGACATGGTCATGCAGCAATTTGATGAAAATTGTAATGGAACATTTTGATGACAGGGGTTATAGAACATTGTGATGCCAGGGGTCATGGAGCTTTGCGATGAAAAGGGTGATGGAGCATTTTGATGACAGGGGTTATGGAACATTGTGATGTCAGGGGTCATGGAACATTGTGCTGATAAGGGGATGTAGCATTGTGATGACAGGGGTCATGGAACATTGTGATAACTGGGGTGAGGGAGGATTGTGATGACTAGTGATGGAACATTGTGATATCTCATGTGAGAGAGCATTTGGATGAGAAGTGCATGGAGCATTGTGATTACAAGGTTTATGGAGCATAGCGATGACAAGGTTGTGGATCATTGTGATGAAAAGCACATGGCACATTGTGATGACAAGGGTCATGGAGCATTGTTCTGACAAAGACATGGAGCATTGTGATGACAAGGTTCACGGAGCATTGTGATGAAATGTTCATGGAGCATTGTGGTTACAAATGTCACAGAGCCTTGTGTTGAGGCGGGCATGGACCGTTCTGATGACAAACGTTATGAAGCAGTGTGATGACTGGAGTCACGGAGCATTGTGATGTCAGGGGTCATGGAGCATTGTGATGACAAGCGCATGGAGCATTGCTCTAATAAGTTTCAGGGATTATTGTGATGACAGTGGGAATGGAGCATTGTGATGACAAGGGCATGGAGCATTGTGATGACCAGGTCATGCAGTATTGTGAAGAGAGGTGTCAGGGAGCATTGTGATGACATATGTAATGGCCCATTGTGATGAAAATGGCATGGAGCATTGTGATGCCAAGTGTCATGGAGGATTCTGATGACAAAGGTAATGGAGCATTGTGATGACAATGGCTTGGAGCATTGTGATGACAAGGGTCAGGGAGCATTGTGCTGACAAGTGCATGGAGAATTGTGATGACAAGGGTCATGGAGCATTCTGATGACAAGCTTGTGGAGTATTTTGATGACAATGGCATGGAGCATTGTGATGAAAATTGCATGGGGCTTTGTGATGAAAAAGACATGGAGCCTTTTCGTGACAGGGTTCCAGGAGCATACTGAAGACAAGTGTCAGGGAGCATTGTGATGACAAGTGTATTGAGCACTGTGATGACAAAGATCATGGAGAATTGTGATAAGAAGACCATGGATATGGGCCTCCCTGGTGGCGCAGTGGTTGAGAGTCCGCCTGCCGATGCAGGGGATACGGGTTCGTGCCCCGGTCTGGGAGGATCCCATATGCCGCGGAGCGGCTGGGCCCGTGAGCCATGGCCGCTAGGCCTGCGTGTCCGGAGCCTGTGCTCCGCAACGGGAGGGGCCACGACAGTGAGAGGCCCGCATACCGCAAAAAGGAAAAAAAAAAAAAAAAAAAAGAAGACCATGGATAATTGTGATGATGAGCCTCATGGGGTGTTGTGATGATAAGTGTTATGGAACATTGTGATCACAAGTGTTTGGAGCATTATGATGACATGGGTCATGCTGAATACTGATTTCACTGTGATGACAATAGCTTGAAGCATTATGATGATGGGCATGGTGCATTGTGATGACAGGGTTCATGGAGCTTTGAGATGAAAAGAGGCATGGATCATTGTGATTACAAGGGTCTTGGAGCATTGTGATGACAAGGGCATGGAGCATTGTGATGAGAAGGCCATAGAACATTCTGATGACATGCGTCATGGAGCTTTGTGATGACAAGGTCATGGAGCATTATGATTTGAGGGGTCTTCAGCATTGTGATGAGAAGTGTCGTGGAACCTTGTGATGAAAAGGCCGTGGAACATTGTGATGGCAGGTGTCATGGTGCATTGTTATGACAGGGGTAATGGAGCATTGTGATGAGAAAGATATGGATCATTGGTCTGAAATGTTTCATGGATTATTGTGATGAGAGAGGGCATGGAGCATTGTGATGACAAGGGCACGGAACACTGTGATACATGGGTCATGCAGGATTGTAATGACAAGGGCATGGAGAATTGTGATGAGAAGGGCATCGAGCATTGTGATGACAAATGTCATGGAGCTTTGTGATGACAAGGGCATGGAGCAGTGTGATGAGAGGTTTCAAGGAACATTGTGATGACAATGACATGGAGCATTGTGATGCCAAGAGTCATGGTGCATTGTGACGAGAAGGGCAGGGAGCATTTTGATGACCGGGTCATGCAGCAATTTGATAAAAAGTGTAATGGAACATTTTGAGGGCAGGGGTTATAGAACATTGTGATGTCAGGGGTCTTGGAGCTATGGGATGAAATGGGTCATGGAGAATTTTGATGACAGGGGTTATGGAACATTGTGATGGCAGTGGTCATGGAATATTGTGATGATAAGGGGATGTAGCATTGTGATGACTGGGTCATGGAACATTGTGATTACAGGGGTGAGGGAGTATTGTGATGACTAGTGATGGAACATTGTGATGTCCCTGGTGAGAGAGCATTTTGATGAGAAGAGCATGGACCATTGTGATTACAAGGTTTATGGAGCATTGCAATGACAAAGTTGTGAACCGTTGTGAGGAAATGCACGTGGCACATTGTGAAGACAATGGTCATGGAGCACTGTTCTGACAAAGACATGGAGCATTGTGATGACAAGGGTCACGGAGAACTGTGATGAAATGTTCATGGAGCACTGAGCTTACAAAGGTCACAGAGCCTTGTGATGACGCAGGCATGGACCATTGTGATGACAAACTTTATGAAGCATTGTGATGACTGAAGTCACGGAGCATTGTGATGACAGGGGTCATGGAGCAGTGTGATGACAAGAGCATGGAGCATTGTGATGACAGGGGCATGGAGCATTGGTCTCAGAAATTTCATAGATTGTTGTGATGACAGTGGGCATGGTGCATTGTGATAACAAGTGCATGGAGCATTGTGATGAGAAGGTCATGGAGTACTGTGAAGACAGGTGTCAGGGAACATTGTGATGACATATGTCATGGTCCATTGCGATGACAATGGCATAGAGCATTGTGATGCCAAATGGAATGGAGGATTGTGATGACAAATATAATGGAGCATTGTGATGATTAGGGCTTGGAGCATTATGATGACAAGGGCCACTGAAAATTTTCATCACAAGGTTGTGAAGCATTTTGATGACAATGCCCTAGAGCATTGTGATGACAAAACCATGGAGCCTTGTGATGACCAATCTCATGGAGCATACTGATGAAAACGGGCATGGAGCATTGTGATTACAGGGTCTTGGAACAGTGTGATGACAAGGGCATGGAGCATTGTGAGGAGAAGACCAAGGAGCATTCTGATGGCATGCGTCATTGAGCTTTGTGATGACAAGGGCATGGAGCATTGTGATTACATGGGTCTTGGAGCATTGTGATGAAAAGAGAATGGATCATTGTGATGAAAAAAGCATGGAGACTTGTCATGACAGGGTTCAAGGAGCATACAGACAACAAGTGTCAGGGAGCATTTTGATGAAAAGTGTATTGAGCATTGTGATGACGAAGGTCATGGAGCATTGTGATGAAAAGACCATGGATAATTTTGATGACGAGCGTCATGGGGCATTGTGATGACAAGTGTTATGGAATATTGTGATCACAAGGGTTTGGAGCATTGTTATGACAGAGGTGATGGAACATTTTGATTTCTTTGTTATGACAATCGCATGAAGCATTATGATGATTGGCATGGTGCACTGTGATGACAGGGTTCATGGATCATTGAGATGAAAAGTGGCATAGAGCATTGTGATTACAGTGTTCTTGGAGCAATGTGATGAGAAGGGTCATGGAGCCTTGTTATGAAAAGGCCATGGAACATCGTGATGGCAGGGGTCATGGAGCATTGTTATGACAGGGGTAATGGAGAATTGTGATGGCAAGGGCATGGAGCATTGTGATGAGAAGGCCATGGAGCATTCTGAGGACATGTGGCATGGAGCTTTGTGAAGACAAGGGCATGGATCAATGTGATGAGAGCGTTCATGGAGCATTGTGATGACAATGACATGGAGCATTGTGATGCCAAGGGTCATGGATCTTTGTGATGACAAAGGTCATGGAGCATTTTGATGGCAAGTGTGTTGTGCATTGTGATGAGAAGGGCAGGGAGCATTCTGATGTCAGGGTCATGGAGCAATTTGATGAAAAGTGTCATGGAACATTTTGATGACAGGTGTTATGGAACATTGTGATGTCATGGGTCATCGAACATTGTGATGATAAGTGCATGTAGCATTGTGATGACAGGAGTCATGGAACAATGTGATGACAGGGGTGAGGGTGTATTGTGACAAATAGTGATGTAGCATTGTGATATCAGTGCTGAGAGAGCATTTGGATGAGAAGTGCATGGATCATTTTGATGACAAATATTATGGAGCATTGTGATGACAAGATTGTGGAGCACTGTGATGACAAGCGCAAGGTGCATTGTGATGACATGTGTCATGGAGCATTGTGCTGACAAGCGCATGGAGCATTGTGATGACAAGGGTCAAAGAGCATTGTGATGCAAAGTTCATGGAGCATTGTGGTTAAAAAGGTCACAGAGACTGTTCATGACGAGGGCATGGACCATTGTGATGACAAAGGTCATGAAGCATTGTGATGACTGGAGTCACGGCGCATTGTGATGACAGGGGTCATGGAGCATTGTGATAACAAGGGCATGGAGCATTGTGATGACAAGGTCATGGAACATTGTTCTAATAAGTTTCATAGATTATTGTGATGACAGTTGGAATGGCACATTGTGATGACAAGGGCATGAAGCAACGTGATCCCAAAGTTCATGGAGGATTGTGATGACAATGGAAATGGAGTATTGTGATGACAAGTGCATAGAGCATTGTAATAACAAGGTCATGTAGCATTTTGCTCACAAAGGCATGGAGCATTGTGATGACAGGTGTCATGGAGCACTGTGATGACAAGCGTCACGGAGCATTGTGAATACAGGGGTCATGGAGCATTAGGATGACAAGGGCATGGATCATTGGGATGACAAGGGTCGTGGAGAATTGGGCTGAAAATGTTCCTGGAGTATTGTGATGACAGGGGTCATGGAGCATTGTGATGGCTACGGAATGGAGCATTGTGATGACAAGAGTCCCGGATCATTGTGTTGTCAGGTGTCATTGAATGTTGTGATGACAGTGATCATGGAGCATTGTGATGATATTGGTCTTGGAGCATTGTGATGAGAAGGTCATGGAGCATTGGGCTGAAAATATTCATGGAGTATTGTGATGACAGGGGTCATGGAGCATTGTGATGATAAGGGAATGGAGCATGGTGATGACATGGTCCTTGAGCATTGTGATGAGATGACCATGGAGACTTGTGATGACAAGTGTCATGGAGCATTCTGATGAAAAGGGGCATGGAGCATTGTGATTACAGGGGTCTTGGAGCATTGTGATGACAAGGGCATGGAGCATTTTGAGGAGAAGGCCATGGAACATTCTGATGGCATGCGTCATGGAGCTTTGTGATGACAAGGGCATGTAGCTTTGTGATTACAGGGGTCATGGAGCCTTGTGATGACAAGGCTGTGGAACATTGTGATGGCAGGTATCATGGAGCATTGTTATGACAGAGGTAATGGATCATTGTGATGAGAAGGGCATTGAGCATTGGTCTGAAATGTTTCATGGATTATTGTGATGAGAGTGGACATGGAGCATTGTGATGAGAAGGGCACGGTACACTGTGATACATGGGTCATGGGGGATTGTAATGACAAGGGCATGGAGCATTGTGATGAGAAGGGCATCGAGCATTGTGATGACAAGTGTCATGGATCTTTGTGATGACAAGGGCATGGAGCAATGTGATGAGAGGGTTCATGGAGCATTGTGGTGACAATGTCATGGAGCATTGTGATGCCAAGGGTCATGGAGCTTTGTGATGACAAAGGTCATGGAGCATTTTCATGACAAGGGTGTGGTGCATTGTGTTGAGAAGGGCAGGGAGCATTTTGATGACATGGTCATGCAGCAATTTGATGAAAATTGTAATGGAACATTTTGATGACAGGGGTTATAGAACATTGTGATGCCAGGGGTCATGGAGCTTTGCGATGAAAAGGGTGATGGAGCATTTTGATGACAGGGGTTATGGAACATTGTGATGTCAGGGGTCATGGAACATTGTGCTGATAAGGGGATGTAGCATTGTGATGACAGGGGTCATGGAACATTGTGATAACTGGGGTGAGGGAGGATTGTGATGACTAGTGATGGAACATTGTGATATCTCATGTGAGAGAGCATTTGGATGAGAAGTGCATGGAGCATTGTGATTACAAGGTTTATGGAGCATAGCGATGACAAGGTTGTGGATCATTGTGATGAAAAGCACATGGCACATTGTGATGACAAGGGTCATGGAGCATTGTTCTGACAAAGACATGGAGCATTGTGATGACAAGGTTCACGGAGCATTGTGATGAAATGTTCATGGAGCATTGTGGTTACAAATGTCACAGAGCCTTGTGTTGAGGCGGGCATGGACCGTTCTGATGACAAACGTTATGAAGCAGTGTGATGACTGGAGTCACGGAGCATTGTGATGTCAGGGGTCATGGAGCATTGTGATGACAAGCGCATGGAGCATTGCTCTAATAAGTTTCAGGGATTATTGTGATGACAGTGGGAATGGAGCATTGTGATGACAAGGGCATGGAGCATTGTGATGACCAGGTCATGCAGTATTGTGAAGAGAGGTGTCAGGGAGCATTGTGATGACATATGTAATGGCCCATTGTGATGAAAATGGCATGGAGCATTGTGATGCCAAGTGTCATGGAGGATTCTGATGACAAAGGTAATGGAGCATTGTGATGACAATGGCTTGGAGCATTGTGATGACAAGGGTCAGGGAGCATTGTGCTGACAAGTGCATGGAGAATTGTGATGACAAGGGTCATGGAGCATTCTGATGACAAGCTTGTGGAGTATTTTGATGACAATGGCATGGAGCATTGTGATGAAAATTGCATGGGGCTTTGTGATGAAAAAGACATGCAGCCTTTTCGTGACAGGGTTCCAGGAGCATACTGAAGACAAGTGTCAGGGAGCATTGTGATGACAAGTGTATTGAGCACTGTGATGACAAAGATCATGGAGAATTGTGATAAGAAGACCATGGATATGGGCCTCCCTGGTGGCGCAGTGGTTGAGAGTCCGCCTGCCGATGCAGGGGATACGGGTTCGTGCCCCGGTCTGGGAGGATCCCATATGCCGCGGAGCGGCTGGGCCCGTGAGCCATGGCCGCTAGGCCTGCGCGTCCGGAGCCTGTGCTCCGCAACGGGAGGG
Organism: Mesoplodon mirus; assembly: GCF_964341445.2. Lineage (NCBI taxonomy): Eukaryota > Metazoa > Chordata > Mammalia > Artiodactyla > Ziphiidae > Mesoplodon > Mesoplodon mirus. The sequence continues at coordinate 73,125 of NW_028295234.1, forward strand.
GCCACGACAGTGAGAGGCCCGCATACCGCTAAAAGGAAAAAAAAAAAAAAAAAAGAAGACCATGGATAATTGTGATGATGAGCCTCATGGGGTGTTGTGATGATAAGTGTTATGGAACATTGTGATCACAAGTGTTTGGAGCATTATGATGACATGGGTCATGCTGAATACTGATTTCACTGTGATGACAATAGCTTGAAGCATTATGATGATGGGCATGGTGCATTGTGATGACAGGGTTCATGGAGCTTTGAGATGAAAAGAGGCATGGATCATTGTGATTACAAGGGTCTTGGAGCATTGTGATGACAAGGGCATGGAGCATTGTGATGAGAAGGCCATAGAACATTCTGATGACATGCGTCATGGAGCTTTGTGATGACAAGGGCATGGAGCATTATGATTTGAGGGGTCTTCAGCATTGTGATGAGAAGTGTCGTGGAACCTTGTGATGAAAAGGCCGTGGAACATTGTGATGGCAGGTGTCATGGTGCATTGTTATGACAGGGGTAATGGAGCATTGTGATGAGAAAGATATGGATCATTGGTCTGAAATGTTTCATGGATTATTGTGATGAGAGAGGGCATGGAGCATTGTGATGACAAGGGCACGGAACACTGTGATACATGGGTCATGCAGGATTGTAATGACAAGGGCATGGAGAATTGTGATGAGAAGGGCATCGAGCATTGTGATGACAAATGTCATGGAGCTTTGTGATGACAAGGGCATGGAGCAGTGTGATGAGAGGTTTCAAGGAACATTGTGATGACAATGACATGGAGCATTGTGATGCCAAGAGTCATGGTGCATTGTGACGAGAAGGGCAGGGAGCATTTTGATGACCGGGTCATGCAGCAATTTGATAAAAAGTGTAATGGAACATTTTGAGGGCAGGGGTTATAGAACATTGTGATGTCAGGGGTCTTGGAGCTATGGGATGAAATGGGTCATGGAGAATTTTGATGACAGGGGTTATGGAACATTGTGATGGCAGTGGTCATGGAATATTGTGATGATAAGGGGATGTAGCATTGTGATGACTGGGTCATGGAACATTGTGATTACAGGGGTGAGGGAGTATTGTGATGACTAGTGATGGAACATTGTGATGTCCCTGGTGAGAGAGCATTTTGATGAGAAGAGCATGGACCATTGTGATTACAAGGTTTATGGAGCATTGCAATGACAAAGTTGTGAACCGTTGTGAGGAAATGCACGTGGCACATTGTGAAGACAATGGTCATGGAGCACTGTTCTGACAAAGACATGGAGCATTGTGATGACAAGGGTCACGGAGAACTGTGATGAAATGTTCATGGAGCACTGAGCTTACAAAGGTCACAGAGCCTTGTGATGACGCAGGCATGGACCATTGTGATGACAAACTTTATGAAGCATTGTGATGACTGAAGTCACGGAGCATTGTGATGACAGGGGTCATGGAGCAGTGTGATGACAAGGGCATGGAGCATTGTGATGACAGGGGCATGGAGCATTGGTCTCAGAAATTTCATAGATTGTTGTGATGACAGTGGGCATGGTGCATTGTGATAACAAGTGCATGGAGCATTGTGATGAGAAGGTCATGGAGTACTGTGAAGACAGGTGTCAGGGAACATTGTGATGACATATGTCATGGTCCATTGCGATGACAATGGCATAGAGCATTGTGATGCCAAATGGAATGGAGGATTGTGATGACAAATATAATGGAGCATTGTGATGATTAGGGCTTGGAGCATTATGATGACAAGGGCCACTGAAAATTTTCATCACAAGGTTGTGAAGCATTTTGATGACAATGCCCTAGAGCATTGTGATGACAAAACCATGGAGCCTTGTGATGACCGATCTCATGGAGCATACTGATGAAAACGGGCATGGAGCATTGTGATTACAGGGTCTTGGAACAGTGTGATGACAAGGGCATGGAGCATTGTGAGGAGAAGACCAAGGAGCATTCTGATGGCATGCGTCATTGAGCTTTGTGATGACAAGGGCATGGAGCATTGTGATTACATGGGTCTTGGAGCATTGTGATGAAAAGAGAATGGATCATTGTGATGAAAAAAGCATGGAGACTTGTCATGACAGGGTTCAAGGAGCATACAGACAACAAGTGTCAGGGAGCATTTTGATGAAAAGTGTATTGAGCATTGTGATGACGAAGGTCATGGAGCATTGTGATGAAAAGACCATGGATAATTTTGATGACGAGCGTCATGGGGCATTGTGATGACAAGTGTTATGGAATATTGTGATCACAAGGGTTTGGCGCATTGTTATGACAGAGGTGATGGAACATTTTGATTTCTTTGTTATGACAATCGCATGAAGCATTATGATGATTGGCATGGTGCACTGTGATGACAGGGTTCATGGATCATTGAGATGAAAAGTGGCATAGAGCATTGTGATTACAGTGTTCTTGGAGCAATGTGATGAGAAGGGTCATGGAGCCTTGTGATGAAAAGGCCATGGAACATCGTGATGGCAGGGGTCATGGAGCATTGTTATGACAGGGGTAATGGAGAATTGTGATGGCAAGGGCATGGAGCATTGTGATGAGAAGTCCATGGAGCATTCTGAGGACATGTGGCATGGAGCTTTGTGAAGACAAGGGCATGGATCAATGTGATGAGAGCGTTCATGGAGCATTGTGATGACAATGACATGGAGCATTGTGATGCCAAGGGTCATGGATCTTTGTGATGACAAAGGTCATGGAGCATTTTGATGGCAAGTGTGTTGTGCATTGTGATGAGAAGGGCAGGGAGCATTCTGATGTCAGGGTCATGGAGCAATTTGATGAAAAGTGTCATGGAACATTTTGATGACAGGTGTTATGGAACATTGTGATGTCATGGGTCATCGAACATTGTGATGATAAGTGCATGTAGCATTGTGATGACAGGAGTCATGGAACAATGTGATGACAGGGGTGAGGGTGTATTGTGACAAATAGTGATGTAGCATTGTGATATCAGTGCTGAGAGAGCATTTGGATGAGAAGTGCATGGATCATTTTGATGACAAATATTATGGAGCATTGTGATGACAAGATTGTGGAGCACTGTGATGACAAGCGCAAGGTGCATTGTGATGACATGTGTCATGGAGCATTGTGCTGACAAGCGCATGGAGCATTGTGATGACAAGGGTCAAAGAGCATTGTGATGCAAAGTTCATGGAGCATTGTGGTTAAAAAGGTCACAGAGACTGTTCATGACGAGGGCATGGACCATTGTGATGACAAAGGTCATGAAGCATTGTGATGACTGGAGTCACGGCGCATTGTGATGACAGGGGTCATGGAGCATTGTGATAACAAGGGCATGGAGCATTGTGATGACAAGGTCATGGAACATTGTTCTAATAAGTTTCATAGATTATTGTGATGACAGTTGGAATGGCACATTGTGATGACAAGGGCATGAAGCAACGTGATCCCAAAGTTCATGGAGGATTGTGATGACAATGGAAATGGAGTATTGTGATGACAAGCGCATAGAGCATTGTAATAACAAGGTCATGTAGCATTTTGCTGACAAAGGCATGGAGCATTGTGATGACAGGTGTCATGGAGCACTGTGATGACAAGCGTCACGGAGCATTGTGAATACAGGGGTCATGGAGCATTAGGATGACAAGGGCATGGATCATTGGGATGACAAGGGTCATGGAGAATTGGGCTGAAAATGTTCCTGGAGTATTGTGATGACAGGGGTCATGGAGCATTGTGATGGCTACGGAATGGAGCATTGTGATGACAAGAGTCCCGGATCATTGTGTTGTCAGGTGTCATTGAATGTTGTGATGACAGTGATCATGGAGCATTGTGATGATATTGGTCTTGGAGCATTGTGATGAGAAGGTCATGGAGCATTGGGCTGAAAATATTCATGGAGTATTGTGATGACAGGGGTCATGGAGCATTGTGATGATAAGGGAATGGAGCATGGTGATGACATGGTCCTTGAGCATTGTGATGAGATGACCATGGAGACTTGTGATGACAAGTCTCATGGAGCATTCTGATGAAAAGGGGCATGGAGCATTGTGATTACAGGGGTCTTGGAGCATTGTGATGACAAGGGCATGGAGCATTTTGAGGAGAAGGCCATGGAACATTCTGATGGCATGCGTCATGGAGCTTTGTGATGACAAGGGCATGTAGCTTTGTGATTACAGGGGTCTTGGAGCATTGTGATGACAAGGGTCATGGAGCCTTGTGATGACAAGGCTGTGGAACATTGTGATGGCAGGTATCATGGAGCATTGTTATGACAGAGGTAATGGATCATTGTGATGAGAAGGGCATTGAGCATTGGTCTGAAATGTTTCATGGATTATTGTGATGAGAGTGGACATGGAGCATTGTGATGAGAAGGGCACGGTACACTGTGATACATGGGTCATGGGGGATTGTAATGACAAGGGCATGGAGCATTGTGATGAGAAGGGCATCGAGCATTGTGATGACAAGTGTCATGGATCTTTGTGATGACAAGGGCATGGAGCAATGTGATGAGAGGGTTCATGGAGCATTGTGGTGACAATGTCATGGAGCATTGTGATGCCAAGGGTCATGGAGCTTTGTGATGACAAAGGTCATGGAGCATTTTCATGACAAGGGTGTGGTGCATTGTGTTGAGAAGGGCAGGGAGCATTTTGATGACATGGTCATGCAGCAATTTGATGAAAATTGTAATGGAACATTTTGATGACAGGGGTTATAGAACATTGTGATGCCAGGGGTCATGGAGCTTTGCGATGAAAAGGGTGATGGAGCATTTTGATGAAAGGGGTTATGGAACATTGTGATGTCAGGGGTCATGGAACATTGTGCTGATAAGGGGATGCAGCATTGTGATGACAGGGGTCATGGAACATTGTGATAACTGGGGTGAGGGAGGATTGTGATGACTAGTGATGGAACATTGTGATATCTCATGTGAGAGAGCATTTGGATGAGAAGTGCATGGAGCATTGTGATTACAAGGTTTATGGAGCATAGCGATGACAAGGTTGTGGATCATTGTGATGAAAAGCACATGGCACATTGTGATGACAAGGGTCATGGAGCATTGTTCTGACAAAGACATGGAGCATTGTGATGACAAGGTTCACGGAGCATTGTGATGAAATGTTCATGGAGCATTGTGGTTACAAATGTCACAGAGCCTTGTGTTGAGGCGGGCATGGACCGTTCTGATGACAAACGTTATGAAGCAGTGTGATGACTGGAGTCACGGAGCATTGTGATGTCAGGGGTCATGGAGCATTGTGATGACAAGCGCATGGAGCATTGCTCTAATAAGTTTCAGGGATTATTGTGATGACAGTGGGAATGGAGCATTGTGATGACAAGGGCATGGAGCATTGTGATGACCAGGTCATGCAGTATTGTGAAGAGAGGTGTCAGGGAGCATTGTGATGACATATGTAATGGCCCATTGTGATGAAAATGGCATGGAGCATTGTGATGCCAAGTGTCATGGAGGATTCTGATGACAAAGGTAATGGAGCATTGTGATGACAATGGCTTGGAGCATTGTGATGACAAGGGTCAGGGAGCATTGTGCTGACAAGTGCATGGAGAATTGTGATGACAAGGGTCATGGAGCATTCTGATGACAAGCTTGTGGAGTATTTTGATGACAATGGCATGGAGCATTGTGATGAAAATTGCATGGGGCTTTGTGATGAAAAAGACATGCAGCCTTTTCGTGACAGGGTTCCAGGAGCATACTGAAGACAAGTGTCAGGGAGCATTGTGATGACAAGTGTATTGAGCACTGTGATGACAAAGATCATGGAGAATTGTGATAAGAAGACCATGGATATGGGCCTCCCTGGTGGCGCAGTGGTTGAGAGTCCGCCTGCCGATGCAGGGGATACGGGTTCGTGCCCCGGTCTGGGAGGATCCCATATGCCGCGGAGCGGCTGGGCCCGTGAGCCATGGCCGCTAGGCCTGCGCGTCCGGAGCCTGTGCTCCGCAACGGGAGGGGCCACGACAGTGAGAGGCCCGCATACCGCTAAAAGGAAAAAAAAAAAAAAAAAAAGAAGACCATGGATAATTGTGATGATGAGCCTCATGGGGTGTTGTGATGATAAGTGTTATGGAACATTGTGATCACAAGTGTTTGGAGCATTATGATTACATGGGTCATGCTGAATACTGATTTCACTGTGATGACAATAGCTTGAAGCATTATGATGATGGGCATGGTGCATTGTGATGACAGGGTTCATGGAGCTTTGAGATGAAAAGAGGCATGGATCATTGTGATTACAAGGGTCTTGGAGCATTGTGATGACAAGGGCATGGAGCATTGTGATGAGAAGGCCATAGAACATTCTGATGACATGCGTCATGGAGCTTTGTGATGACAAGGTCATGGAGCATTATGATTTGAGGGGTCTTCAGCATTGTGATGAGAAGTGTCGTGGAACCTTGTGATGAAAAGGCCGTGGAACATTGTGATGGCAGGTGTCATGGTGCATTGTTATGACAGGGGTAATGGAGCATTGTGATGAGAAAGATATGGATCATTGGTCTGAAATGTTTCATGGATTATTGTGATGAGAGAGGGCATGGAGCATTGTGATGACAAGGGCACGGAACACTGTGATACATGGGTCATGCAGGATTGTAATGACAAGGGCATGGAGAATTGTGATGAGAAGGGCATCGAGCATTGTGATGACAAATGTCATGGAGCTTTGTGATGACAAGGGCATGGAGCAGTGTGATGAGAGGTTTCAAGGAACATTGTGATGACAATGACATGGAGCATTGTGATGCCAAGAGTCATGGTGCATTGTGACGAGAAGGGCAGGGAGCATTTTGATGACCGGGTCATGCAGCAATTTGATAAAAAGTGTAATGGAACATTTTGAGGGCAGGGGTTATAGAACATTGTGATGTCAGGGGTCTTGGAGCTATGGGATGAAATGGGTCATGGAGAATTTTGATGACAGGGGTTATGGAACATTGTGATGGCAGTGGTCATGGAATATTGTGATGATAAGGGGATGTAGCATTGTGATGACTGGGTCATGGAACATTGTGATTACAGGGGTGAGGGAGTATTGTGATGACTAGTGATGGAACATTGTGATGTCCCTGGTGAGAGAGCATTTTGATGAGAAGAGCATGGACCATTGTGATTACAAGGTTTATGGAGCATTGCAATGACAAAGTTGTGAACCGTTGTGAGGAAATGCACGTGGCACATTGTGAAGACAATGGTCATGGAGCACTGTTCTGACAAAGACATGGAGCATTGTGATGACAAGGGTCACGGAGAACTGTGATGAAATGTTCATGGAGCACTGAGCTTACAAAGGTCACAGAGCCTTGTGATGACGCAGGCATGGACCATTGTGATGACAAACTTTATGAAGCATTGTGATGACTGAAGTCACGGAGCATTGTGATGACAGGGGTCATGGAGCAGTGTGATGACAAGGGCATGGAGCATTGTGATGACAGGGGCATGAAGCATTGGTCTCAGAAATTTCATAGATTGTTGTGATGACAGTGGGCATGGTGCATTGTGATAACAAGTGCATGGAGCATTGTGATGAGAAGGTCATGGAGTACTGTGAAGACAGGTGTCAGGGAACATTGTGATGACATATGTCATGGTCCATTGCGATGACAATGGCATAGAGCATTGTGATGCCAAATGGAATGGAGGATTGTGATGACAAATATAATGGAGCATTGTGATGATTAGGGCTTGGAGCATTATGATGACAAGGGCCACTGAAAATTTTCATCACAAGGTTGTGAAGCATTTTGACGACAATGCCCTAGAGCATTGTGATGACAAAACCATGGAGCCTTGTGATGACCAATCTCATGGAGCATACTGATGAAAACGGGCATGGAGCATTGTGATTACAGGGTCTTGGAACAGTGTGATGACAAGGGCATGGAGCATTGTGAGGAGAAGACCAAGGAGCATTCTGATGGCATGCGTCATTGAGCTTTGTGATGACAAGGGCATGGAGCATTGTGATTACATGGGTCTTGGAGCATTGTGATGAAAAGAGAATGGATCATTGTGATGAAAAAAGCATGGAGACTTGTCATGACAGGGTTCAAGGAGCATACAGACAACAAGTGTCAGGGAGCATTTTGATGAAAAGTGTATTGAGCATTGTGATGACGAAGGTCATGGAGCATTGTGATGAAAAGACCATGGATAATTTTGATGACGAGCGTCATGGGGCTTTGTGATGACAAGTGTTATGGAATATTGTGATCACAAGGGTTTGGCGCATTGTTATGACAGAGGTGATGGAACATTTTGATTTCTTTGTTATGACAATCGCATGAAGCATTATGATGATTGGCATGGTGCACTGTGATGACAGGGTTCATGGATCATTGAGATGAAAAGTGGCATAGAGCATTGTGATTACAGTGTTCTTGGAGCAATGTGATGAGAAGGGTCATGGAGCCTTGTGATGAAAAGGCCATGGAACATCGTGATGGCAGGGGTCATGGAGCATTGTTATGACAGGGGTAATGGAGAATTGTGATGGCAAGGGCATGGAGCATTGTGATGAGAAGTCCATGGAGCATCCTGAGGACATGTGGCATGGAGCTTTGTGAAGACAAGGGCATGGATCAATGTGATGAGAGCGTTCATGGAGCATTGTGATGACAATGACATGGAGCATTGTGATGCCAAGGGTCATGGATCTTTGTGATGACAAAGGTCATGGAGCATTTTGATGGCAAGTGTGTTGTGCATTGTGATGAGAAGGGCAGGGAGCATTCTGATGTCAGGGTCATGGAGCAATTTGATGAAAAGTGTCATGGAACATTTTGATGACAGGTGTTATGGAACATTGTGATGTCATGGGTCATCGAACATTGTGATGATAAGTGCATGTAGCATTGTGATGACAGGAGTCATGGAACAATGTGATGACAGGGGTGAGGGTGTATTGTGACAAATAGTGATGTAGCATTGTGATATCAGTGCTGAGAGAGCATTTGGATGAGAAGTGCATGGATCATTTTGATGACAAATATTATGGAGCATTGTGATGACAAGATTGTGGAGCACTGTGATGACAAGCGCAAGGTGCATTGTGATGACATGTGTCATGGAGCATTGTGCTGACAAGCGCATGGAGCATTGTGATGACAAGGGTCAAAGAGCATTGTGATGCAAAGTTCATGGAGCATTGTGGTTAAAAAGGTCACAGAGACTGTTCATGACGAGGGCATGGACCATTGTGATGACAAAGGTCATGAAGCATTGTGATGACTGGAGTCACGGCGCATTGTGATGACAGGGGTCATGGAGCATTGTGATAACAAGGGCATGGAACATTGTGATGACAAGGTCATGGAACATTGTTCTAATAAGTTTCATAGATTATTGTGATGACAGTTGGAATGGCACATTGTGATGACAAGGGCATGAAGCAACGTGATCCCAAAGTTCATGGAGGATTGTGATGACAATGGAAATGGAGTATTGTGATGACAAGCGCATAGAGCATTGTAATAACAAGGTCATGTAGCATTTTGCTGACAAAGGCATGGAGCATTGTGATGACAGGTGTCATGGAGCACTGTGATGACAAGCGTCACGGAGCATTGTGAATACAGGGGTCATGGAGCATTAGGATGACAAGGGCATGGATCATTGGGATGACAAGGGTCATGGAGAATTGGGCTGAAAATGTTCCTGGAGTATTGTGATGACAGGGGTCATGGAGCATTGTGATGGCTACGGAATGGAGCATTGTGATGACAAGAGTCCCGGATCATTGTGTTGTCAGGTGTCATTGAATGTTGTGATGACAGTGATCATGGAGCATTGTGATGATATTGGTCTTGGAGCATTGTGATGAGAAGGTCATGGAGCATTGGGCTGAAAATATTCATGGAGTATTGTGATGACAGGGGTCATGGAGCATTGTGATGATAAGGGAATGGAGCATGGTGATGACATGGTCCTTGAGCATTGTGATGAGATGACCATGGAGACTTGTGATGACAAGTCTCATGGAGCATTCTGATGAAAAGGGGCATGGAGCATTGTGATTACAGGGGTCTTGGAGCATTGTGATGACAAGGGCATGGAGCATTTTGAGGAGAAGGCCATGGAACATTCTGATGGCATGCGTCATGGAGCTTTGTGATGACAAGGGCATGTAGCTTTGTGATTACAGGGGTCTTGGAGCATTGTGATGACAAGGGTCATGGAGCCTTGTGATGACAAGGCTGTGGAACATTGTGATGGCAGGTATCATGGAGCATTGTTATGACAGAGGTAATGGATCATTGTGATGAGAAGGGCATTGAGCATTGGTCTGAAATGTTTCATGGATTATTGTGATGAGAGTGGACATGGAGCATTGTGATGAGAAGGGCACGGTACACTGTGATACATGGGTCATGGGGGATTGTAATGACAAGGGCATGGAGCATTGTGATGAGAAGGGCATCGAGCATTGTGATGACAAGTGTCATGGATCTTTGTGATGACAAGGGCATGGAGCAATGTGATGAGAGGGTTCATGGAGCATTGTGGTGACAATGTCATGGAGCATTGTGATGCCAAGGGTCATGGAGCTTTGTGATGACAAAGGTCATGGAGCATTTTCATGACAAGGGTGTGGTGCATTGTGTTGAGAAGGGCAGGGAGCATTTTGATGACATGGTCATGCAGCAATTTGATGAAAATTGTAATGGAACATTTTGATGACAGGGGTTATAGAACATTGTGATGCCAGGGGTCATGGAGCTTTGCGATGAAAAGGGTGATGGAGCATTTTGATGAAAGGGGTTATGGAACATTGTGATGTCAGGGGTCATGGAACATTGTGCTGATAAGGGGATGCAGCATTGTGATGACAGGGGTCATGGAACATTGTGATAACTGGGGTGAGGGAGGATTGTGATGACTAGTGATGGAACATTGTGATATCTCATGTGAGAGAGCATTTGGATGAGAAGTGCATGGAGCATTGTGATTACAAGGTTTATGGAGCATAGCGATGACAAGGTTGTGGATCATTGTGATGAAAAGCACATGGCACATTGTGATGACAAGGGTCATGGAGCATTGTTCTGACAAAGACATGGAGCATTGTGATGACAAGGTTCACGGAGCATTGTGATGAAATGTTCATGGAGCATTGTGGTTACAAATGTCACAGAGCCTTGTGTTGAGGCGGGCATGGACCGTTCTGATGACAAACGTTATGAAGCAGTGTGATGACTGGAGTCACGGAGCATTGTGATGTCAGGGGTCATGGAGCATTGTGATGACAAGCGCATGGAGCATTGCTCTAATAAGTTTCAGGGATTATTGTGATGACAGTGGGAATGGAGCATTGTGATGACAAGGGCATGGAGCATTGTGATGACCAGGTCATGCAGTATTGTGAAGAGAGGTGTCAGGGAGCATTGTGATGACATATGTAATGGCCCATTGTGATGAAAATGGCATGGAGCATTGTGATGCCAAGTGTCATGGAGGATTCTGATGACAAAGGTAATGGAGCATTGTGATGACAATGGCTTGGAGCATTGTGATGACAAGGGTCAGGGAGCATTGTGCTGACAAGTGCATGGAGAATTGTGATGACAAGGGTCATGGAGCATTCTGATGACAAGCTTGTGGAGTATTTTGATGACAATGGCATGGAGCATTGTGATGAAAATTGCATGGGGCTTTGTGATGAAAAAGACATGGAGCCTTTTCGTGACAGGGTTCCAGGAGCATACTGAAGACAAGTGTCAGGGAGCATTGTGATGACAAGTGTATTGAGCACTGTGATGACAAAGATCATGGAGAATTGTGATAAGAAGACCATGGATATGGGCCTCCCTGGTGGCGCAGTGGTTGAGAGTCCGCCTGCCGATGCAGGGGATACGGGTTCGTGCCCCGGTCTGGGAGGATCCCATATGCCGCGGAGCGGCTGGGCCCGTGAGCCATGGCCGCTAGGCCTGCGTGTCCGGAGCCTGTGCTCCGCAACGGGAGGGGCCACGACAGTGAGAGGCCCGCATACCGCAAAAAGGAAAAAAAAAAAAAAAAAGAAGACCAAGGATAATTGTGATGATGAGCCTCATGGGGTGTTGTGATGATAAGTGTTATGGAACATTGTGATCACAAGTGTTTGGAGCATTATGATGACATGGGTCATGCTGAATACTGATTTCACTGTGATGACAATAGCTTGAAGCATTATGATGATGGGCATGATGCATTGTGATGACAGGGTTCATGGAGCTTTGAGATGAAAAGAGGCATAGATCATTGTGATTACAAGGGTCTTGGAGCACTGTGATGACAAGGGCATGGAGCATTGTGATGAGAAGGCCATAGAACATTCTGATGACATGCGTCATGGAGCTTTGTGATGACAAGGGCATGGAGCAGTGTGATGAGAGGTTTCAAGGAACATTGTGATGACAATGACATGGAGCATTGTGATGCCAAGAGTCATGGTGCATTGTGACGAGAAGGGCAGGGAGCATTTTGATGACCGGGTCATGCAGCAATTTGATAAAAAGTGTAATGGAACATTTTGAGGGCAGGGGTTATAGAACATTGTGATGTCAGGGGTCTTGGAGCTATGGGATGAAATGGGTCATGGAGAATTTTGATGACAGGGGTTATGGAACATTGTGATGGCAGTGGTCATGGAATATTGTGATGATAAGGGGATGTAGCATTGTGATGACTGGGTCATGGAACATTGTGATTACAGGGGTGAGGGAGTATTGTGATGACTAGTGATGGAACATTGTGATGTCCCTGGTGAGAGAGCATTTTGATGAGAAGAGCATGGACCATTGTGATTACAAGGTTTATGGAGCATTGCAATGACAAAGTTGTGAACCGTTGTGAGGAAATGCACGTGGCACATTGTGAAGACAATGGTCATGGAGCACTGTTCTGACAAAGACATGGAGCATTGTGATGACAAGGGTCACGGAGAACTGTGATGAAATGTTCATGGAGCACTGAGCTTACAAAGGTCACAGAGCCTTGTGATGACGCAGGCATGGACCATTGTGATGACAAACTTTATGAAGCATTGTGATGACTGAAGTCACGGAGCATTGTGATGACAGGGGTCATGGAGCAGTGTGATGACAAGGGCATGGAGCATTGTGATGACAGGGGCATGGAGCATTGGTCTCAGAAATTTCATAGATTGTTGTGATGACAGTGGGCATGGTGCATTGTGATAACAAGTGCATGGAGCATTGTGATGAGAAGGTCATGGAGTACTGTGAAGACAGGTGTCAGGGAACATTGTGATGACATATGTCATGGTCCATTGCGATGACAATGGCATAGAGCATTGTGATGCCAAATGGAATGGAGGATTGTGATGACAAATATAATGGAGCATTGTGATGATTAGGGCTTGGAGCATTATGATGACAAGGGCCACTGAAAATTTTCATCACAAGGTTGTGAAGCATTTTGATGACAATTCCCTAGAGCATTGTGATGACAAAACCATGGAGCCTTGTGATGACCAATCTCATGGAGCATACTGATGAAAACGGGCATGGAGCATTGTGATTACAGGGTCTTGGAACAGTGTGATGACAAGGGCATGGAGCATTGTGAGGAGAAGACCAAGGAGCATTCTGATGGCATGCGTCATTGAGCTTTGTGATGACAAGGGCATGGAGCATTGTGATTACATGGGTCTTGGAGCATTGTGATGAAAAGAGAATGGATCATTGTGATGAAAAAAGCATGGAGACTTGTCATGACAGGGTTCAAGGAGCATACAGACAACAAGTGTCAGGGAGCATTTTGATGAAAAGTGTATTGAGCATTGTGATGACGAAGGTCATGGAGCATTGTGATGAAAAGACCATGGATAATTTTGATGACGAGCGTCATGGGGCATTGTGATGACAAGTGTTATGGAATATTGTGATCACAAGGGTTTGGAGCATTGTTATGACAGAGGGGATGGAACATTTTGATTTCTTTGTTATGACAATCGCATGAAGCATTATGATGATTGGCATGGTGCACTGTGATGACAGGGTTCATGGATCATTGAGATGAAAAGTGGCATAGAGCATTGTGATTACAGTGTTCTTGGAGCAATGTGATGAGAAGGGTCATGGAGCCTTGTGATGAAAAGGCCATGGAACATCGTGATGGCAGGGGTCATGGAGCATTGTTATGACAGGGGTAATGGAGAATTGTGATGGCAAGGGCATGGAGCATTGTGATGAGAAGGCCATGGAGCATTCTGAGGACATGTGGCATGGAGCTTTGTGAAGACAAGGGCATGGAGCAATGTGATGAGAGCGTTCATGGAGCATTGTGATGACAATGACATGGAGCATTGTGATGCCAAAGGTCATGGATCTTTGTGATGACAAAGGTCATGGAGCATTTTGATGGCAAGTGTGTTGTGCATTGTGATGAGAAGGGCAGGGAGCATTCTGATGTCAGGGTCATGGAGCAATTTGATGAAAAGTGTCATGGAACATTTTGATGACAGGTGTTATGGAACATTGTGATGTCATGGGTCATCGAACATTGTGATGATAAGTGCATGTAGCATTGTGATGACAGGAGTCATGGAACAATGTGATGACAGGGGTGAGGGTGTATTGTGACAAATAGTGATGTAGCATTGTGATATCAGTGCTGAGAGAGCATTTGGATGAGAAGTGCATGGATCATTTTGATGACAAATATTATGGAGCATTGTGATGACAAGATTGTGGAGCACTGTGATGACAAGCGCAAGGTGCATTGTGATGACATGTGTCATGGAGCATTGTGCTGACAAGCGCATGGAGCATTGTGATGACAAGGGTCAAAGAGCATTGTGATGCAAAGTTCATGGAGCATTGTGGTTAAAAAGGTCACAGAGACTGTTCATGACGAGGGCATGGACCATTGTGATGACAAAGGTCATGAAGCATTGTGATGACTGGAGTCACGGCGCATTGTGATGACAGGGGTCATGGAGCATTGTGATAACAAGGGCATGGAGCATTGTGATGACAAGGTCATGGAACATTGTTCTAATAAGTTTCATAGATTATTGTGATGACAGTTGGAATGGCACATTGTGATGACAAGGGCATGAAGCAATGTGATCCCAAAGTTCATGGAGGATTGTGATGACAATGGAAATGGAGTATTGTGATGACAAGCGCATAGAGCATTGTAATAACAAGGTCATGTAGCATTTTGCTGACAAAGGCATGGAGCATTGTGATGACAGGTGTCATGGAGCACTGTGATGACAAGCGTCACGGAGCATTGTGAATACAGGGGTCATGGAGCATTAGGATGACAAGGGCATGGATCATTGGGATGACAAGGGTCATGGAGAATTGGGCTGAAAATGTTCCTGGAGTATTGTGATGACAGGGGTCATGGAGCATTGTGATGGCTACGGAATGGAGCTTTGTGATGACAAGAGTCCCGGATCATTGTGTTGTCAGGTGTCATTGAATGTTGTGATGACAGTGATCATGGAGCATTGTGATGATATTGGTCTTGGAGCATTGTGATGAGAAGGTCATGGAGCATTGGGCTGAAAATATTCATGGAGTATTGTGATGACAGGGGTCATGGAGCATTGTGATGATAAGGGAATGGAGCATGGTGATGACATGGTCCTTGAGCATTGTGATGAGATGACCATGGAGACTAGTGATGACAAGTCTCATGGAGCATTCTGATGAAAAGGGGCATGGAGCATTGTGATTACAGGGGTCTTGGAGCATTGTGATGACAAGGGCATGGAGCATTTTGAGGAGAAGGCCATGGAACATTCTGATGGCATGCGTCATGGAGCTTTGTGATGACAAGGGCATGTAGCTTTGTGATTACAGGGGTCTTGGAGCATTGTGATGACAAGGGTCATGGAGCCTTGTGATGACAAGGCTGTGGAACATTGTGATGGCAGGTATCATGGAGCATTGTTATGACAGAGGTAATGGATCATTGTGATGAGAAGGGCATTGAGCATTGGTCTGAAATGTTTCATGGATTATTGTGATGAGAGTGGACATGGAGCATTGTGATGAGAAGGGCACGGTACACTGTGATACATGGGTCATGGGGGATTGTAATGACAAGGGCATGGAGCATTGTGATGAGAAGGGCATCGAGCATTGTGATGACAAGTGTCATGGATCTTTGTGATGACAAGGGCATGGAGCAATGTGATGAGAGGGTTCATGGAGCATTGTGGTGACAATGTCATGGAGCATTGTGATGCCAAGGGTCATGGAGCTTTGTGATGACAAAGGTCATGGAGCATTTTCATGACAAGGGTGTGGTGCATTGTGTTGAGAAGGGCAGGGAGCATTTTGATGACATGGTCATGCAGCAATTTGATGAAAATTGTAATGGAACATTTTGATGACAGGGGTTATAGAACATTGTGATGCCAGGGGTCATGGAGCTTTGCGATGAAAACGGTGATGGAGCATTTTGATGACAGGGGTTATGGAACATTGTGATGTCAGGGGTCATGGAACATTGTGCTGATAAGGGGATGTAGCATTGTGATGACAGGGGTCATGGAACATTGTGATAACTGGGGTGAGGGAGGATAGTGATGACTAGTGATGGAACATTGTGATATCTCATGTGAGAGAGCATTTGGATGAGAAGTGCATGGAGCATTGTGTTTACAAGGTTTATGGAGCATAGCGATGACAAGGTTGTGGATCATTGTGATGAAAAGCACATGGCACATTGTGATGACAAGGGTCATGGAGCATTGTTCTGACAAAGACATGGAGCATTGTGATGACAAGGTTCACGGAGCATTGTGATGAAATGTTCATGGAGCATTGTGGTTACAAATGTCACAGAGCCTTGTGTTGAGGCGGGCATGGACCGTTCTGATGACAAACGTTATGAAGCAGTGTGATGACTGGAGTCACGGAGCATTGTGATGTCAGGGGTCATGGAGCATTGTGATGACAAGCGCATGGAGCATTGCTCTAATAAGTTTCAGGGATTATTGTGATGACAGTGGGAATGGAGCATTGTGATGACAAGGGCATGGAGCATTGTGATGACCAGGTCATGCAGTATTGTGAAGAGAGGTGTCAGGGAGCATTGTGATGACATATGTAATGGCCCATTGTGATGAAAATGGCATGGAGCATTGTGATGCCAAGTGTCATGGAGGATTCTGATGACAAAGGTAATGGAGCATTGTGATGACAATGGCTTGGAGCATTGTGATGACAAGGGTCAGGGAGCATTGTGCTGACAAGTGCATGGAGAATTGTGATGACAAGGGTCATGGAGCATTCTGATGACAAGCTTGTGGAGTATTTTGATGACAATGGCATGGAGCATTGTGATGAAAATTGCATGGGGCTTTGTGATGAAAAAGACATGGAGCCTTTTCGTGACAGGGTTCCAGGAGCATACTGAAGACAAGTGTCAGGGAGCATTGTGATGACAAGTGTATTGAGCACTGTGATGACAAAGATCATGGAGAATTGTGATAAGAAGACCATGGATATGGGCCTCCCTGGTGGCGCAGTGGTTGAGAGTCCGCCTGCCGATGCAGGGGATACGGGTTCGTGCCCCGGTCTGGGAGGATCCCATAGGCCCTGGAGCGGCTTGGCCCGTGAGCCATGGCCGCTAGGCCTGCGTGTCCGGAGCCTGTGCTCCGCAACGGGAGGGGCCACGACAGTGAGAGGCCCGCATACCGCAAAAAGGAAAAAAAAAAAAAAAAAAAAAAAAGAAGACCAAGGATAATTTGATGATGAGCCTCATGGGGTGTTGTGATGATAAGTGTTATGGAACATTGTGATCACAAGTGTTTGGAGCATTATGATGACATGGGTCATGCTGAATACTGATTTCACTGTGATGACAATAGCTTGAAGCATTATGATGATGGGCATGGTGCATTGTGATGACAGGGTTCATGGAGCTTTGAGATGAAAAGAGGCATGGATCATTGTGATTACAAGGGTCTTGGAGCATTGTGATGACAAGGGCATGGAGCATTGTGATGAGAAGGCCATAGAACATTCTGATGACATGCGTCATGGAGCTTTGTGATGACAAGGGCATGGAGCAGTGTGATGAGAGGTTTCAAGGAACATTGTGATGACAATGACATGGAGCATTGTGATGCCAAGAGTCATGGTGCATTGTGACGAGAAGGGCAGGGAGCATTTTGATGACCGGGTCATGCAGCAATTTGATAAAAAGTGTAATGGAACATTTTGAGGGCAGGGGTTATAGAACATTGTGATGTCAGGGGTCTTGGAGCTATGGGATGAAATGGGTCATGGAGAATTTTGATGACAGGGGTTATGGAACATTGTGATGGCAGTGGTCATGGAATATTGTGATGATAAGGGGATGTAGCATTGTGATGACTGGGTCATGGAACATTGTGATTACAGGGGTGAGGGAGTATTGTGATGACTAGTGATGGAACATTGTGATGTCCCTGGTGAGAGAGCATTTTGATGAGAAGAGCATGGACCATTGTGATTACAAGGTTTATGGAGCATTGCAATGACAAAGTTGTGAACCGTTGTGAGGAAATGCACGTGGCACATTGTGAAGACAATGGTCATGGAGCACTGTTCTGACAAAGACATGGAGCATTGTGATGACAAGGGTCACGGAGAACTGTGATGAAATGTTCATGGAGCACTGAGCTTACAAAGGTCACAGAGCCTTGTGATGACGCAGGCATGGACCATTGTGATGACAAACTTTATGAAGCATTGTGATGACTGAAGTCACGGAGCATTGTGATGACAGGGGTCATGGAGCAGTGTGATGACAAGGGCATGGAGCATTGTGATGACAGGGGCATGGAGCATTGGTCTCAGAAATTTCATAGATTGTTGTGATGACAGTGGGCATGGTGCATTGTGATAACAAGTGCATGGAGCATTGTGATGAGAAGGTCATGGAGTACTGTGAAGACAGGTGTCAGGGAACATTGTGATGACATATGTCATGGTCCATTGCGATGACAATGGCATAGAGCATTGTGATGCCAAATGGAATGGAGGATTGTGATGACAAATATAATGGAGCATTGTGATGATTAGGGCTTGGAGCATTATGATGACAAGGGCCACTGAAAATTTTCATCACAAGGTTGTGAAGCATTTTGATGACAATGCCCTAGAGCATTGTGATGACAAAACCATGGAGCCTTGTGATGACCAATCTCATGGAGCATACTGATGAAAACGGGCATGGAGCATTGTGATTACAGGGTCTTGGAACAGTGTGATGACAAGGGCATGGAGCATTGTGAGGAGAAGACCAAGGAGCATTCTGATGGCATGCGTCATTGAGCTTTGTGATGACAAGGGCATGGAGCATTGTGATTACATGGGTCTTGGAGCATTGTGATGAAAAGAGAATGGATCATTGTGATGAAAAAAGCATGGAGACTTGTCATGACAGGGTTCAAGGAGCATACAGACAACAAGTGTCAGGGAGCATTTTGATGAAAAGTGTATTGAGCATTGTGATGACGAAGGTCATGGAGCATTGTGATGAAAAGACCATGGATAATTTTGATGACGAGCGTCATGGGGCATTGTGATGACAAGTGTTATGGAATATTGTGATCACAAGGGTTTGGAGCATTGTTATGACAGAGGTGATGGAACATTTTGATTTCTTTGTTATGACAATCGCATGAAGCATTATGATGATTGGCATGGTGCACTGTGATGACAGGGTTCATGGATCATTGAGATGAAAAGTGGCATAGAGCATTGTGATTACAGTGTTCTTGGAGCAATGTGATGAGAAGGGTCATGGAGCCTTGTGATGAAAAGGCCATGGAACATCGTGATGGCAGGGGTCATGGAGCATTGTTATGACAGGGGTAATGGAGAATTGTGATGGCAAGGGCATGGAGCATTGTGATGAGAAGGCCATGGAGCATTCTGAGGACATGTGGCATGGAGCTTTGTGAAGACAAGGGCATGGAGCAATGTGATGAGAGCGTTCATGGAGCACTGTGATGACAATGACATGGAGCATTGTGATGCCAAAGGTCATGGATCTTTGTGATGACAAAGGTCATGAAGCATTTTGATGGCAAGTGTGTTGTGCATTGTGATGAGAAGGGCAGGGAGCATTCTGATGTCAGGGTCATGGAGCAATTTGATGAAAAGTGTCATGGAACATTTTGATGACAGGTGTTATGGAACATTGTGATGTCATGGGTCATCGAACATTGTGATGATAAGTGCATGTAGCATTGTGATGACAGGAGTCATGGAACAATGTGATGACAGGGGTGAGGGTGTATTGTGACAAATAGTGATGTAGCATTGTGATATCAGTGCTGAGAGAGCATTTGGATGAGAAGTGCATGGATCATTTTGATGACAAATATTATGGAGCATTGTGATGACAAGATTGTGGAGCACTGTGATGACAAGCGCAAGGTGCATTGTGATGACATGTGTCATGGAGCATTGTGCTGACAAGCGCATGGAGCATTGTGATGACAAGGGTCAAAGAGCATTGTGATGCAAAGTTCATGGAGCATTGTGGTTAAAAAGGTCACAGAGACTGTTCATGACGAGGGCATGGACCATTGTGATGACAAAGGTCATGAAGCATTGTGATGACTGGAGTCACGGTGCATTGTGATGACAGGGGTCATGGAGCATTGTGATAACAAGGGCATGGAGCATTGTGATGACAAGGTCATGGAACATTGTTCTAATAAGTTTCATAGATTATTGTGATGACAGTTGGAATGGCACATTGTGATGACAAGGGCATGAAGCAATGTGATCCCAAAGTTCATGGAGGATTGTGATGACAATGGAAATGGAGTATTGTGATGACAAGCGCATAGAGCATTGTAATAACAAGGTCATGTAGCATTTTGCTGACAAAGGCATGGAGCATTGTGATGACAGGTGTCATGGAGCACTGTGATGACAAGCGTCACGGAGCATTGTGAATACAGGGGTCATGGAGCATTAGGATGACAAGGGCATGGATCATTGGGATGACAAGGGTCATGGAGAATTGGGCTGAAAATGTTCCTGGAGTATTGTGATGACAGGGGTCATGGAGCATTGTGATGGCTACGGAATGGAGCTTTGTGTTGACAAGAGTCCCGGATCATTGTGTTGTCAGGTGTCATTGAATGTTGTGATGACAGTGATCATGGAGCATTGTGATGATATTGGTCTTGGAGCATTGTGATGAGAAGGTCATGGAGCATTGGGCTGAAAATATTCATGGAGTATTGTGATGACAGGGGTCATGGAGCATTGTGATGATAAGGGAATGGAGCATGGTGATGACATGGTCCTTGAGCATTGTGATGAGATGACCATGGAGACTTGTGATGACAAGTCTCATGGAGCATTCTGATGAAAAGGGGCATGGAGCATTGTGATTACAGGGGTCTTGGAGCATTGTGATGACAAGTGTCATGGAGCCTTGTGATGACAAGGCTGTGGAACATTGTGATGGCAGGTATCTTGGAGCATTGTTATGACAGAGGTAATGGATCATTGTGATGAGAAGGGCATTGAGCATTGGTCTGAAATGTTTCATGGATTATTGTGATGAGAGTGGACATGGAGCATTGTGATGAGAAGGGCACGGTACACTGTGATACATGGGTCATGGGGGATTGTAATGACAAGGGCATGGAGCATTGTGATGAGAAGGGCATCGAGCATTGTGATGACAAGTGTCATGGATCTTTGTGATGACAAGGGCATGGAGCAATGTGATGAGAGGGTTCATGGAGCATTGTGGTGACAATGTCATGGAGCATTGTGATGCCAAGGGTCATGGAGCTTTGTGATGACAAAGGTCATGGAGCATTTTCATGACAAGGGTGTGGTGCATTGTGTTGAGAAGGGCAGGGAGCATTTTGATGACATGGTCATGCAGCAATTTGATGAAAATTGTAATGGAACATTTTGATGACAGGGGTTATAGAACATTGTGATGCCGGAGGTCATGGAGCTTTGCGATGAAAACGGTGATGGAGCATTTTGATGACAGGGGTTATGGAACATTGTGATGTCAGGGGTCATGGAACATTGTGCTGATAAGGGGATGTAGCATTGTGATGACAGGGGTCATGGAACATTGTGATAACTGGGGTGAGGGAGGATTGTGATGACTAGTGATGGAACATTTTGATATCTCATGTGAGAGAGCATTTGGATGAGAAGTGCATGGAGCATTGTGATTACAAGGTTTATGGAGCATAGCGATGACAAGGTTGTGGATCATTGTGATGAAAAGCACATGGCACATTGTGATGACAAGGGTCATGGAGCATTGTTCTGACAAAGACATGGAGCATTGTGATGACAAGGTTCACGGAGCATTGTGATGAAATGTTCATGGAGCATTGTGGTTACAAATGTCACAGAGCCTTGTGTTGAGGCGGGCATGGACCGTTCTGATGACAAACGTTATGAAGCAGTGTGATGACTGGAGTCACGGAGCATTGTGATGTCAGGGGTCATGGAGCATTGTGATGACAAGCGCATGGAGCATTGCTCTAATAAGTTTCAGGGATTATTGTGATGACAGTGGGAATGGAGCATTGTGATGACAAGGGCATGGAGCATTGTGATGACCAGGTCATGCAGTATTGTGAAGAGAGGTGTCAGGGAGCATTGTGATGACATATGTAATGGCCCATTGTGATGAAAATGGCATGGAGCATTGTGATGCCAAGTGTCATGGAGGATTCTGATGACAAAGGTAATGGAGCATTGTGATGACAATGGCTTGGAGCATTGTGATGACAAGGGTCAGGGAGCATTGTGCTGACAAGTGCATGGAGAATTGTGATGACAAGGGTTATGGAGCATTCTGATGACAAGCTTGTGGAGTATTTTGATGATAATGGCATGGAGCATTGTGATGAAAATTGCATGGGGCTTTGTGATGAAAAAGACATGGAGCCTTTTTGTGACAGGGTTCCAGGAGCATACTGAAGACAAGTGTCAGGGAGCATTGTGATGACAAGTGTATTGAGCACTGTGATGACAAAGATCATGGAGAATTGTGATAAGAAGACCATGGATATGGGCCTCCCTGGTGGCGCAGTGGTTGAGAGTCCGCCTGCGGATGCAGGGGATACGGGTTCGTGCCCCGGTCTGGGAGGATCCCATAGGCCGCGGAGCGGCTGGGCCCGTGAGCCATGGCCGCTAGGCCTGCGCATCCGGAGCCTGTGCTCCGCAATGGGAGGGGCCACAACAGTGAGAGGCCCGCATACCGCAAAAAGGAAAAAAAAAAAAAAAAAAAAGAAGACCATGGATAATTGTGATGATGAGCCTCATGGGGTGTTGTGATGATAAGTGTTATGGAACATTGTGATCACAAGTGTTTGGAGCATTATGATGACATGGGTCATGCTGAATACTGATTTCACTGTGATGACAATAGCTTGAAGCATTATGATGATGGGCATGGTGCATTGTGATGACAGGGTTCATGGAGCTTTGAGATGAAAAGAGGCATGGATCATTGTGATTACAAGGGTCTTGGAGCATTGTGATGACAAGGGCATGGAGCATTGTGATGAGAAGGCCATAGAACATTCTGATGACATGCGTCATGGAGCTTTGTGATGACAAGGGCATGGAGCAGTGTGATGAGAGGTTTCAAGGAACATTGTGATGACAATGACATGGAGCATTGTGATGCCAAGAGTCATGGTGCATTGTGACGAGAAGGGCAGGGAGCATTTTGATGACCGGGTCATGCAGCAATTTGATAAATAGTGTAATGGAACATTTTGAGGGCAGGGGTTATAGAACATTGTGATGTCAGGGGTCTTGGAGCTATGGGATGAAATGGGTCATGGAGAATTTTGATGACAGGGCTTATGGAACACTGTGATGGCAGTGATCATGGAATATTGTGATGATAAGGGGATGTAGCATTGTGATGACTGGGTCATGGAATATTGTGATTACAGGGGTGAGGGAGTATTGTGATGACTAGTGATGGAACATTGTGATGTCCCTGGTGAGAGAGCATTTTGATGAGAAGAGCATGGACCATTGTGATTACAAGGTTTATGGAGCATTGCAATGACAAAGTTGTGAACCGTTGTGAGGAAATGCACGTGGCACATTGTGATGACAATGGTCATGGAGCACTGTTCTGACAAAGACATGGAGCATTGTGATGACAAGGGTCACGGAGAACTGTGATGAAATGTTCATGGAGCACTGAGCTTACAAAGGTCACAGAGCCTTGTGATGACGCAGGCATGGACCATTGTGATGACAAACTTTATGAAGCATTGTGATGACTGAAGTCACGGAGCATTGTGATGACAGTGGTCATGGAGCAGTGTGATGACAAGGGCATGGAGCATTGTGATGAGAAGGTCATGGAGTACTGTGAAGACACATATCAGGGAACATTGTGATGACATATGTCATGGTCCATTGCGATGACAATGGCATAGAGCATTGTGATGCCAAATGGAATGGAGGATTGTGATGACAAATATAATGGAGCATTGTGATGATTAGGGCTTGGAGCATTATGATGACAAGGGCCACTGAAAATTTTCATCACAAGGTTGTGAAGCATTTTGATGACAATGCCCTAGAGCATTGTGATGACAAAAGCATGGAGCCTTGTGATGACCGATCTCATGGAGCATACTGATGAAAATGGGCATGGAGCATTGTGATTACAGGGTCTTGGAACAGTGTGATGACAAGGGCATGGAGCATTGTGAGGAGAAGACCAAGGAGCATTCTGATGGCATGCGTCATTGAGCTTTGTGATGACAAGGGCATGGAGCATTGTGATTACATGGGTCTTGGAGCATTGTGATGAAAAGAGAATGGATCATTGTGATGAAAAAAGCATGGAGACTTGTCATGACAGGGTTCAAGGAGCATACAGACAACAAGTGTCAGGGAGCATTTTGATGAAAAGTGTATTGAGCATTGTGATGACGAAGGTCATGGAGCATTGTGATGAAAAGACCATGGATAATTTTGATGACGAGCGTCATGGGGCATTGTGATGACAAGTGTTATGGAATATTGTGATCACAAGGGTTTGGAGCATTGTTATGACAGAGGTGATGGAACATTTTGATTTCTTTGTTATGACAATCGCATGAAGCATTATGATGATTGGCATGGTGCACTGTGATGACAGGGTTCATGGATCATTGAGATGAAAAGTGGCATAGAGCATTGTGATTACAGTGTTCTTGGAGCAATGTGATGAGAAGGGTCATGGAGCCTTGTGATGAAAAGGCCATGGAACATCGTGATGGCAGGGGTCATGGAGCATTGTTATGACAGGGGTAATGGAGAATTGTGATGGCAAGGGCATGGAGCATTGTGATGAGAAGGCCATGGAGCATTCTGAGGACATGTGGCATGGAGCTTTGTGAAGACAAGGGCATGGAGCAATGTGATGAGAGCGTTCATGGAGCATTGTGATGACAATGACATGGAGCATTGTGATGCCAAGGGTCATGGATCTTTGTGATGACAAAGGTCATGGAGCATTTTGATGGCAAGTGTGTTGTGCATTGTGATGAGAAGGGCAGGGAGCATTCTGATGTCAGGGTCATGGAGCAATTTGATGAAAAGTGTCATGGAACATTTTGATGACAGGTGTTATGGAACATTGTGATGTCATGGGTCATCGAACATTGTGATGATAAGTGCATGTAGCATTGTGATGACAGGAGTCATGGAACAATGTGATGACAGGGGTGAGGGTGTATTGTGACAAATAGTGATGTAGCATTGTGATATCAGTGCTGAGAGAGCATTTGGATGAGAAGTGCATGGATCATTTTGATGACAAATATTATGGAGCATTGTGATGACAAGATTGTGGAGCACTGTGATGACAAGCGCAAGGTGCATTGTGATGACATGTGTCATGGAGCTTTGTGCTGACAAGCGCATGGAGCATTGTGATGACAAGGGTCAAAGAGCATTGTGATACAAAGTTCATGGAGCATTGTGGTTAAAAAGGTCACAGAGACTGTTCATGACGAGTGCATGGACCATTGTGATGACAAAGGTCATGAAGCATTGTGATGACTGGAGTCACGGCGCATTGTGATGACAGGGGTCATGGAGCATTGTGATAACAAGGGCATGGAGCATTGTGATGACAAGGTCATGGAACATTGTTCTAATAAGTTTCATAGATTATTGTGATGACAGTTGGAATGGCACATTGTGATGACAAGGGCATGAAGCAATGTGATCCCAAAGTTCATGGAGGATTGTGATGACAATGGAAATGGAGTATTGTGATGACAAGCGCATAGAGCATTGTAATAACAAGGTCATGTAGCATTTTGCTGACAAAGGCATGGAGCATTGTGATGACAGGTGTCATGGAGCACTGTGATGACAAGCGTCACGGAGCATTGTGAATACAGGGGTCATGGAGCATTAGGATGACAAGGGCATGGATCATTGGGATGACAAGGGTCATGGAGAATTGGGCTGAAAATGTTCCTGGAGTATTGTGATGACAGGGGTCATGGAGCATTGTGATGGCTACGGAATGGAGCTTTGTGATGACAAGAGTCCCGGATCATTGTGTTGTCAGGTGTCATTGAATGTTGTGATGACAGTGATCATGGAGCATTGTGATGATATTGGTCTTGGAGCATTGTGATGAGAAGGTCATGGAGCATTGGGCTGAAAATATTCATGGAGCATTGTGATGACAGTGGTCATGGAGCATTGTGATGATAAGGGAATGGAGCATGGTGATGACATGGTCCTTGAGCATTGTGATGAGATGACCATGGAGACTTGTGATGACAAGTGTCATGGAGCATTCTGATGAAAAGGGGCATGGAGCATTGTGATTACAGGGGTCTTGGAGCATTGTGATGACAAGGGCATGGAGCATTTTGAGGAGAAGGCCATGGAACATTCTGATGGCATGCGTCATGGAGCTTTGTGATGACAAGGGCATGTAGCTTTGTGATTACAGGGGTCTTGGAGCATTGTGATGACAAGGGTCATGGAGCCTTGTGATGACAAGGCTGTGGAACATTGTGATGGCAGGTATCATGGAGCATTGTTATGACAGAGGTAATGGATCATTGTGATGAGAAGGGCATTGAGCATTGGTCTGAAATGTTTCATGGATTATTGTGATGAGAGTGGACATGGAGCATTGTGATGAGAAGGGCACGGTACACTGTGATACATGGGTCATGGGGGATTGTAATGACAAGGGCATGGAGCATTGTGATGAGAAGGGCATCGAGCATTGTGATGACAAGTGTCATGGATCTTTGTGATGACAAGGGCATGGAGCAATGTGATGAGAGGGTTCATGGAGCATTGTGGTGACAATGTCATGGAGTATTGTGATGCCAAGGGTCATGGAGCTTTGTGATGACAAAGGTCATGGAGCATTTTCATGACAAGGGTGTGGTGCATTGTGTTGAGAAGGGCAGGGAGCATTTTGATGACATGGTCATGCAGCAATTTGATGAAAATTGTAATGGAACATTTTGATGACAGGGGTTATAGAACATTGTGATGCCAGGGGTCATGGAGCTTTGCGATGAAAAGGGTGATGGAGCATTTTGATGACAGGGGTTATGGAACATTGTGATGTCAGGGGTCATGGAACATTGTGCTGATAAGGGGATGTAGCATTGTGATGACAGGGGTCATGGAACATTGTGATAACTGGGGTGAGGGAGGATTGTGATGACTAGTGATGGAACATTGTGATATCTCATGTGAGAGAGCATTTGGATGAGAAGTGCATGGAGCATTGTGATTACAAGGTTTATGGAGCATAGCGATGACAAGGTTGTGGATCATTGTGATGAAAAGCACATGGCACATTGTGATGACAAGGGTCATGGAGCATTGTTCTGACAAAGACATGGAGCATTGTGATGACAAGGTTCACGGAGCATTGTGATGAAATGTTCATGGAGCATTGTGGTTACAAATGTCACAGAGCCTTGTGTTGAGGCGGGCATGGACCGTTCTGATGACAAACGTTATGAAGCAGTGTGATGACTGGAGTCACGGAGCATTGTGATGTCAGGGGTCATGGAGCATTGTGATGACAAGCGCATGGAGCATTGCTCTAATAAGTTTCAGGGATTATTGTGATGACAGTGGGAATGGAGCATTGTGATGACAAGGGCATGGAGCATTGTGATGACCAGGTCATGCAGTATTGTGAAGAGAGGTGTCAGGGAGCATTGTGATGACATATGTAATGGCCCATTGTGATGAAAATGGCATGGAGCATTGTGATGCCAAGTGTCATGGAGGATTCTGATGACAAAGGTAATGGAGCATTGTGATGACAATGGCTTGGAGCATTGTGATGACAAGGGTCAGGGAGCATTGTGCTGACAAGTGCATGGAGAATTGTGATGACAAGGGTCATGGCGCATTCTGATGACCATCTTGTGGAGTATTTTGATGACAATGGCATGGAGCATTGTGATGAAAATTGCATGGGGCTTTGTGATGAAAAAGACATGGAGCCTTTTTGTGACAGGGTTCCAGGAGCATACTGAAGACAAGAGTCAGGGAGCATTGTGATGACAAGTGTATTGAGCACTGTGATGACAAAGATCATGGAGAATTGTGATAAGAAGACCATGGATATGGGCCTCCCTGGTGGCGCAGTGGTTGAGAGTCCGCCTGCGGATGCAGGGGATACGGGTTCGTGCCCCGGTCTGGGAGGATCCCATAGGCCGCGGAGCGGCTGGTCCCGTGAGCCATGGCCACTAGGCCTGCGCATCAGGAGCCTGTGCTCCGCAATGGGAGGGGCCACAACAGTGAGAGGCCCGCATACCGCAAAAAGGAAAAAAAAAAAAAAAGAAGACCATGGATAATTGTGATGATGAGCCTCATGGGGTGTTGTGATGATAAGTGTTATGGAACATTGTGATCACAAGTGTTTGGAGCATTATGATGACATGGGTCATGCTGAATACTGATTTCACTGTGATGACAATAGCTTGAAGCATTATGATGATGGGCATGG
The DNA here is from genome assembly GCF_964341445.2 of Mesoplodon mirus. Taxonomy (NCBI): domain Eukaryota; kingdom Metazoa; phylum Chordata; class Mammalia; order Artiodactyla; family Ziphiidae; genus Mesoplodon; species Mesoplodon mirus. The sequence continues at coordinate 102,174 of NW_028295234.1, forward strand.
TGCATTGTGATGACAGGGTTCATGGAGCTTTGAGATGAAAAGAGGCATGGATCATTGTGATTACAAGGGTCTTGGAGCATTGTGATGACAAGGGCATGGAGCATTGTGATGAGAAGGCCATAGAACATTCTGATGACATGCGTCATGGAGCTTTGTGATGACAAGGGCATGGAGCAGTGTGATGAGAGGTTTCAAGGAACATTGTGATGACAATGACATGGAGCACTGTGATGCCAAGAGTCATGGTGCATTGTGACGAGAAGGGCAGGGAGCATTTTGATGACCGGGTCATGCAGCAATTTGATAAATAGTGTAATGGAACATTTTGAGGGCGGGGGTTATAGAACATTGTGATGTCAGGGGTCTTGGAGCTATGGGATGAAATGGGTCATGGAGAATTTTGATGACAGGGCTTATGGAACACTGTGATGGCAGTGATCATGGAATATTGTGATGATAAGGGGATGTAGCATTGTGATGACTGGGTCATGGAATATTGTGATTACAGGGGTGAGGGAGTATTGTGATGACTAGTGATGGAACATTGTGATGTCCCTGGTGAGAGAGCATTTTGATGAGAAGAGCATGGACCATTGTGATTACAAGGTTTATGGAGCATTGCAATGACAAAGTTGTGAACCGTTGTGAGGAAATGCACGTGGCACATTGTGATGACAATGGTCATGGAGCACTGTTCTGACAAAGACATGGAGCATTGTGATGACAAGGGTCACGGAGAACTGTGATGAAATGTTCATGGAGCACTGAGCTTACAAAGGTCACAGAGCCTTGTGATGACGCAGGCATGGACCATTGTGATGACAAACTTTATGAAGCATTGTGATGACTGAAGTCACGGAGCATTGTGATGACAGTGGTCATGGAGCAGTGTGATGACAAGGGCATGGAGCATTGTGATGAGAAGGTCATGGAGTACTGTGAAGACAGGTGTCAGGGAACATTGTGATGACATATGTCATGGTCCATTGCGATGACAATGGCATAGAGCATTGTGATGCCAAATGGAATGGAGGATTGTGATGACAAATATAATGGAGCATTGTGATGATTAGGGCTTGGAGCATTATGATGACAAGGGCCACTGAAAATTTTCATCACAAGGTTGTGAAGCATTTTGATGACAATGCCCTAGAGCATTGTGATGACAAAACCATGGAGCCTTGTAATGACCAATCTCATGGAGCATACTGATGAAAATGGGCATGCAGCATTGTGATTACAGGGTCTTGGAACAGTGTGATGAGAAGGGCATGGAGCATTGTGAGGAGAAGACCAAGGAGCATTCTGATGGCATGCGTCATTGAGCTTTGTGATGACAAGGGCATGGAGCATTGTGATTACATGGGTCTTGGAGCATTGTGATGAAAAGAGAATGGATCATTGTGATGAAAAAAGCATGGAGACTTGTCATGACAGGGTTCAAGGAGCATACAGACAACAAGTGTCAGGGAGCATTTTGATGAAAAGTGTATTGAGCATTGTGATGACGAAGGTCATGGAGCATTGTGATGAAAAGACCATGGATAATTTTGATGACGAGCGTCATGGGGCATTGTGATGACAAGTGTTATGGAATATTGTGATCACAAGGGTTTGGAGCATTGTTATGACAGAGGGGATGGAACATTTTGATTTCTTTGTTATGACAATCGCATGAAGCATTATGATGATTGGCATGGTGCACTGTGATGACAGGGTTCATGGATCATTGAGATGAAAAGTGGCATAGAGCATTGTGATTACAGTGTTCTTGGAGCAATGTGATGAGAAGGGTCATGGAGCCTTGTGATGAAAAGGCCATGGAACATCGTGATGGCAGGGGTCATGGAGCATTGTTATGACAGGGGTAATGGAGAATTGTGATGGCAAGGGCATGGAGCATTGTGATGAGAAGGCCATGGAGCATTCTGAGGACATGTGGCATGGAGCTTTGTGAAGACAAGGGCATGGAGCAATGTGATGAGAGCGTTCATGGAGCATTGTGATGACAATGACATGGAGCATTGTGATGCCAAGGGTCATGGATCTTTGTGATGACAAAGGTCATGGAGCATTTTGATGGCAAGTGTGTTGTGCATTGTGATGAGAAGGGCAGGGAGCATTCTGATGTCAGGGTCATGGAGCAATTTGATGAAAAGTGTCATGGAACATTTTGATGACAGGTGTTATGGAACATTGTGATGTCATGGGTCATCGAACATTGTGATGATAAGTGCATGTAGCATTGTGATGACAGGAGTCATGGAACAATGTGATGACAGGGGTGAGGGTGTATTGTGACAAATAGTGATGTAGCATTGTGATATCAGTGCTGAGAGAGCATTTGGATGAGAAGTGCATGGATCATTTTGATGACAAATATTATGGAGCATTGTGATGACAAGATTGTGGAGCACTGTGATGACAACCGCAAGGTGCATTGTGATGACATGTGTCATGGAGCTTTGTGCTGACAAGCGCATGGAGCATTGTGATGACAAGGGTCAAAGAGCATTGTGATACAAAGTTCATGGAGCATTGTGGTTAAAAAGGTCACAGAGACTGTTCATGACGAGGGCATGGACCATTGTGATGACAAAGGTCATGAAGCATTGTGATGACTGGAGTCACGGCGCATTGTGATGACAGGGGTCATGGAGCATTGTGATAACAAGGGCATGGAGCATTGTGATGACAAGGTCATGGAACATTGTTCTAATAAGTTTCATAGATTAATGTGATGACAGTTGGAATGGCACATTGTGATGACAAGGGCATGAAGCAATGTGATCCCAAAGTTCATGGAGGATTGTGATGACAATGGAAATGGAGTATTGTGATGACAAGCGCATAGAGCATTGTAATAACAAGGTCATGTAGCATTTTGCTGACAAAGGCATGGAGCATTGTGATGACAGGTGTCATGGAGCACTGTGATGACAAGCGTCACGGAGCATTGTGAATACAGGGGTCATGGAGCATTAGGATGACAAGGGCATGGATCATTGGGATGACAAGGGTCATGGAGAATTGGGCTGAAAATGTTCCTGGAGTATTGTGATGACAGGGGTCATGGAGCATTGTGATGGCTACGGAATGGAGCTTTGTGATGACAAGAGTCCCGGATCATTGTGTTGTCAGGTGTCATTGAATGTTGTGATGACAGTGATCATGGAGCATTGTGATGATATTGGTCTTGGAGCATTGTGATGAGAAGGTCATGGAGCATTGGGCTGAAAATATTCATGGAGTATTGTGATGACAGGGGTCATGGAGCATTGTGATGATAAGGGAATGGAGCATGGTGATGACACGGTCCTTGAGCATTGTGATGAGATGACCATGGAGACTTGTGATGACAAGTCTCATGGAGCATTCTGATGAAAAGGGGCATGGAGCATTGTGATTACAGGGGTCTTGGAGCATTGTGATGACAAGGGCATGGAGCATTTTGAGGAGAAGGCCATGGAACATTCTGATGGCATGCGTCATGGAGCTTTGTGATGACAAGGGCATGTAGCTTTGTGATTACAGGGGTCTTGGAGCATTGTGATGACAAGGGTCATGGAGCCTTGTGATGACAAGGCTGTGGAACATTGTGATGGCAGGTATCATGGAGCATTGTTATGACAGAGGTAATGGATCATTGTGATGAGAAGGGCATTGAGCATTGGTCTGAAATGTTTCATGGATTATTGTGATGAGAGTGGACATGGAGCATTGTGATGAGAAGGGCACGGTACACTGTGATACATGGGTCATGGGGGATTGTAATGACAAGGGCATGGAGCATTGTGATGAGAAGGGCATCGAGCATTGTGATGACAAGTGTCATGGATCTTTGTGATGACAAGGGCATGGAGCAATGTGATGAGAGGGTTCATGGAGCATTGTGGTGACAATGTCATGGAGTATTGTGATGCCAAGGGTCATGGAGCTTTGTGATGACAAAGGTCATGGAGCATTTTCATGACAAGGGTGTGGTGCATTGTGTTGAGAAGGGCAGGGAGCATTTTGATGACATGGTCATGCAGCAATTTGATGAAAATTGTAATGGAACATTTTGATGACAGGGGTTATAGAACATTGTGATGCCAGGGGTCATGGAGCTTTGCGATGAAAACGGTGATGGAGCATTTTGATGACAGGGGTTATGGAACATTGTGATGTCAGGGGTCATGGAACATTGTGCTGATAAGGGGATGTAGCATTGTGATGACAGGGGTCATGGAACATTGTGATAACTGGGGTGAGGGAGGATAGTGATGACTAGTGATGGAACATTGTGATATCTCATGTGAGAGAGCATTTGGATGAGAAGTGCATGGAGCATTGTGTTTACAAGGTTTATGGAGCATAGCGATGACAAGGTTGTGGATCATTGTGATGAAAAGCACATGGCACATTGTGATGACAAGGGTCATGGAGCATTGTTCTGACAAAGACATGGAGCATTGTGATGACAAGGTTCACGGAGCATTGTGATGAAATGTTCATGGAGCATTGTGTTTACAAATGTCACAGAGCCTTGTGTTGAGGCGGGCATGGACCGTTCTGATGACAAACGTTATGAAGCAGTGTGATGACTGGAGTCACGGAGCATTGTGATGTCAGGGGTCATGGAGCATTGTGATGACAAGCGCATGGAGCATTGCTCTAATAAGTTTCAGGGATTATTGTGATGACAGTGGGAATGGAGCATTGTGATGACAAGGGCATGGAGCATTGTGATGACCAGGTCATGCAGTATTGTGAAGAGAGGTGTCAGGGAGCATTGTGATGACATATGTAATGGCCCATTGTGATGAAAATGGCATGGAGCATTGTGATGCCAAGTGTCATGGAGGATTCTGATGACAAAGGTAATGGAGCATTGTGATGACAATGGCTTGGAGCATTGTGATGACAAGGGTCAGGGAGCATTGTGCTGACAAGTGCATGGAGAATTGTGATGACAAGGGTCATGGAGCATTCTGATGACAAGCTTGTGGAGTATTTTGATGACAATGGCATGGAGCATTGTGATGAAAATTGCCTGGGGCTTTGTGATGAAAAAGACATGGAGCCTTTTCGTGACAGGGTTCCAGGAGCATACTGAAGACAAGTGTCAGGGAGCATTGTGATGACAAGTGTATTGAGCACTGTGATGACAAAGATCATGGAGAATTGTGATAAGAAGACCATGGATATGGGCCTCCCTGGTGGCGCAGTGGTTGAGAGTCCGCCTGCCGATGCAGGGGATACGGGTTCGTGCCCCGGTCTGGGAGGATCCCATATGCCGCGGAGCGGCTGGGCCCGTGAGCCATGGCCGCTAGGCCTGCGTGTCCGGAGCCTGTGCTCCGCAACGGGATGGGCCACGACAGTGAGAGGCCCGCATACTGCAAAAAGGAAAAAAAAAAAAGAAGACCATGGATAATTGTGATGATGAGCCTCATGGGGTGTTGTGATGATAAGTGTTATGGAACATTGTGATCACAAGTGTTTGGAGCATTATGATGACATGGGTCATGCTGAATACTGATTTCACTGTGATGACAATAGCTTGAAGCATTATGATGATGGGCATGGTGCATTGTGATGACAGGGTTCATGGAGCTTTGAGATGAAAAGAGGCATGGATCATTGTGATCACAAGGGTCTTGGAGCATTGTGATGACAAGGGCATGGAACATTGTGATGAGAAGGCCATAGAACATTCTGATGACATGCGTCATGGAGTTTTGTGATGACAAGGGCATGGAGCATTATGATTTGAGGGGTCTTCAGCATTGTGATGAGAAGTGTCGTGGAACCTTGTGATGACAAGGCCGTGGAACATTGTGATGGCAGGTGTCATGGTGCATTGTTATGACAGGGGTAATGGAGCATTGTGATGAGAAAGATATGGATCATTGGTCTGAAATGTTTCATGGATTATTGTGATGAGAGAGGGCATGGAGCATTGTGATGACAAGGGCACGGAACACTGTGATACATGGGTCATGCAGGATTGTAATGACAAGGGCATGGAGAATTGTGATGAGAAGGGCATCGAGCATTGTGATGACAAATGTCATGGAGCTTTTTGATGACAAGGGCATGGAACAGTGTGATGAGAGGTTTCAAGGAACATTGTGATGACAATGACATGGAGCACTGTGATGCCAAGAGTCATGGTGCATTGTGACGAGAAGGGCAGGGAGCATTTTGATGACCGGGTCATGCAGCAATTTGATAAAAAGTGTAATGGAACATTTTGAGGGCAGGGGTTATAGAACAGTGGGATGTCAGGGGTCTTGGAGCTATGGGATGAAATGGGTCATGGAGAATTTTGATGACAGGGCTTATGGAACATTGTGATGGCAGTGGTCATGGAATATTGTGATGATAAGGGGATGTAGCATTGTGATGACTGGGTCATGGAACATTGTGATTACAGGGGTGAGGGAGTATTGTGATGACTAGTGATGGAACATTGTGATGTCCCTGGTGAGAGAGCATTTTGATGAGAAGAGCATGGACCATTGTGATTACAAGGTTTATGGAGCATTGCAATGACAAAGTTGTGAACCGTTGTGAGGAAATGCACGTGGCACATTGTGATGACAATGGTCATGGAGCACTGTTCTGACAAAGACATGGAGCATTGTGATGACAAGGGTCACGGAGAACTGTGATGAAATGTTCATGGAGCACTGAGCTTACAAAGGTCACAGAGCCTTGTGATGACGCAGGCATGGACCATTGTGATGACAAACTTTATGAAGCATTGTGATGACTGAAGTCACGGAGCATTGTGATGACAGGGGTCATGGAGCAGTGTGATGACAAGGGCATGGAGCATTGTGATGACAGGGGCATGGAGCATTGGTCTCAGAAATTTCATAGATTGTTGTGATGACAGTGGGCATGGTGCATTGTGATAACAAGTGCATGGAGCATTGTGATGAGAAGGTCATGGAGTACTGTGAAGACAGGTGTCAGGGAACATTGTGATGACATATGTCATGGTCCATTGCGATGACAATGGCATAGAGCATTGTGATGCCAAATGGAATGGAGGATTGTGATTACAAATATAATGGAGCATTGTGATGATTAGGGCTTGGAGCATTATGATGACAAGGGCCACTGAAAATTTTCATCACAAGGTTGTGAAGCATTTTGATGACAATGCCCTAGAGCATTGTGATGACAAAACCATGGAGCCTTGTGATGACCAATCTCATGGAGCATACTGATGAAAACGGGCATGGAGCATTGTGATTACAGGGTCTTGGAACAGTGTGATGACAAGGGCATGGAGCATTGTGAGGAGAAGACCAAGGAGCATTCTGATGGCATGCGTCATTGAGCTTTGTGATGACAAGGGCATGGAGCATTGTGATTACATGGGTCTTGGAGCATTGTGATGAAAAGAGAATGGATCATTGTGATGAAAAAAGCATGGAGACTTGTCATGACAGGGTTCAAGGAGCATACAGACAACAAGTGTCAGGGAGCATTTTGATGAAAAGTGTATTGAGCATTGTGATGACAAAGGTCATGGAGCATTGTGATGAAAAGACCATGGATAATTTTGATGACGAGCATCATGGGGCATTGTGATGAGAAGTGTTATGGAATATTGTGATCACAAGGGTTTGGAGCATTGTTATGACAGAGGGGATGGAACATTTTGATTTCTTTGTTATGACAATCGCATGAAGCATTATGATGATTGGCATGGTGCACTGTGATGACAGGGTTCATGGATCATTGAGATGAAAAGTGGCATAGAGCATTGTGATTACAGTGTTCTTGGAGCAATGTGATGAGAAGGGTCATGGAGCCTTGTGATGAAAAGGCCATGGAACATCGTGATGGCAGGGGTCATGGAGCATTGTTATGACAGGGGTAATGGAGAATTGTGATGGCAAGGGCATGGAGCATTGTGATGAGAAGGCCATGGAGCATTCTGAGGACATGTGGCATGGAGCTTTGTGAAGACAAGGGCATGGAGCAATGTGATGAGAGCGTTCATGGAGCATTGTGATGACAATGACATGGAGCATTGTGATGCCAAAGGTCATGGATCTTTGTGATGACAAAGGTCATGGAGCATTTTGATGGCAAGGGTGTTGTGCATTGTGATGAGAAGGGCAGGGAGCATTCTGATGTCAGGGTCATGGAGCAATTTGATGAAAAGTGTCATGGAACATTTTGATGACAGGTGTTATGGAACATTGTGATGTCATGGGTCATCGAACATTGTGATGATAAGTGCATGTAGCATTGTGATGACAGGAGTCATGGAACAATGTGATGACAGGGGTGAGGGTGTATTGTGACAAATAGTGATGTAGCATTGTGATATCAGTGCTGAGAGAGCATTTGGATGAGAAGTGCATGGATCATTTTGATGACAAATATTATGGAGCATTGTGATGACAAGATTGTGGAGCACTGTGATGACAAGCGCAAGGTGCATTGTGATGACATGTGTCATGGAGCTTTGTGCTGACAAGCGCATGGAGCATTTTGATGACAAGGGTCAAAGAGCATTGTGATACAAAGTTCATGGAGCATTGTGGTTAAAAAGGTCACAGAGACTGTTCATGACGAGTGCATGGACCATTGTGATGACAAAGGTCATGAAGCATTGTGATGACTGGAGTCACGGCGCATTGTGATGACAGGGGTCATGGAGCATTGTGATAACAAGGGCATGGAGCATTGTGATGACAAGGTCATGGAACATTGTTCTAATAAGTTTCATAGATTATTGTGATGACAGTTGGAATGGCACATTGTGATGACAAGGGCATGAAGCAATGTGATCCCAAAGTTCATGGAGGATTGTGATGACAATGGAAATGGAGTATTGTGATGACAAGCGCATAGAGCATTGTAATAACAAGGTCATGTAGCATTTTGCTGACAAAGGCATGGAGCATTGTGATGACAGGTGTCATGGAGCACTGTGATGACAAGCGTCACGGAGCATTGTGAATACAGGGGTCATGGAGCATTAGGATGACAAGGGCATGGATCATTGGGATGACAAGGGTCATGGAGAATTGGGCTGAAAATGTTCCTGGAGTATTGTGATGACAGGGGTCATGGAGCATTGTGATGGCTACGGAATGGAGCTTTGTGATGACAAGAGTCCCGGATCATTGTGTTGTCAGGTGTCATTGAATGTTGTGATGACAGTGATCATGGAGCATTGTGATGATATTGGTCTTGGAGCATTGTGATGAGAAGGTCATGGAGCATTGGGCTGAAAATATTCATGGAGTATTGTGATGACAGGGGTCATGGAGCATTGTGATGATAAGGGAATGGAGCATGGTGATGACATGGTCCTTGAGCATTGTGATGAGATGACCATGGAGACTTGTGATGACAAGTCTCATGGAGCATTCTGATGAAAAGGGGCATGGAGCATTGTGATTACTGGGGTCTTGGAGCATTGTGATGACAAGGGCATGGAGCATTTTGAGGAGAAGGCCATGGAACATTCTGATGGCATGCGTCATGGAGCTTTGTGATGACAAGGGCATGTAGCTTTGTGATTACAGGGGTCTTGGAGCATTGTGATGACAAGGGTCATGGAGCCTTGTGATGACAAGGCTGTGGAACATTGTGATGGCAGGTATCATGGAGCATTGTTATGACAGAGGTAATGGATCATTGTGATGAGAAGGGCATTGAGCATTGGTCTGAAATGTTTCATGGATTATTGTGATGAGAGTGGACATGGAGCATTGTGATGAGAAGGGCACGGTACACTGTGATACATGGGTCATGGGGGATTGTAATGACAAGGGCATGGAGCATTGTGATGAGAAGGGCATCGAGCATTGTGATGACAAGTGTCATGGATCTTTGTGATGACAAGGGCATGGAGCAATGTGATGAGAGGGTTCATGGAGCATTGTGGTGACAATGTCATGGAGCATTGTGATGCCAAGGGTCATGGAGCTTTGTGATGACAAAGGTCATGGAGCATTTTCATGACAAGGGTGTGGTGCATTGTGTTGAGAAGGGCAGGGAGCATTTTGATGACATGGTCATGCAGCAATTTGATGAAAATTGTAATGGAACATTTTGATGACAGGGGTTATAGAACATTGTGATGCCAGGGGTCATGGAGCTTTGCGATGAAAACGGTGATGGAGCATTTTGATGACAGGGGTTATGGAACATTGTGATGTCAGGGGTCATGGAACATTGTGCTGATAAGGGGATGTAGCATTGTGATGACAGGGGTCATGGAACATTGTGATAACTGGGGTGAGGGAGGATAGTGATGACTAGTGATGGAACATTGTGATATCTCATGTGAGAGAGCATTTGGATGAGAAGTGCATGGAGCATTGTGTTTACAAGGTTTATGGAGCATAGCGATGACAAGGTTGTGGATCATTGTGATGAAAAGCACATGGCACATTGTGATGACAAGGGTCATGGAGCATTGTTCTGACAAAGACATGGAGCATTGTGATGACAAGGTTCACGGAGCATTGTGATGAAATGTTCATGGAGCATTGTGGTTACAAATGTCACAGAGCCTTGTGTTGAGGCGGGCATGGACCGTTCTGATGACAAACGTTATGAAGCAGTGTGATGACTGGAGTCACGGAGCATTGTGATGTCAGGGGTCATGGAGCATTGTGATGACAAGCGCATGGAGCATTGCTCTAATAAGTTTCAGGGATTATTGTGATGACAGTGGGAATGGAGCATTGTGATGACAAGGGCATGGAGCATTGTGATGACCAGGTCATGCAGTATTGTGAAGAGAGGTGTCAGGGAGCATTGTGATGACATATGTAATGGCCCATTGTGATGAAAATGGCATGGAGCATTGTGATGCCAAGTGTCATGGAGGATTCTGATGACAAAGGTAATGGAGCATTGTGATGACAATGGCTTGGAGCATTGTGATGACAAGGGTCAGGGAGCATTGTGCTGACAAGTGCATGGAGAATTGTGATGACAAGGGTCATGGAGCATTCTGATGACAAGCTTGTGGAGTATTTTGATGACAATGGCATGGAGCATTGTGATGAAAATTGCATGGGGCTTTGTGATGAAAAAGACATGGAGCCTTTTCATGACAGGGTTCCAGGAGCATACTGAAGACAAGTGTCAGGGAGCATTGTGATGACAAGTGTATTGAGCACTGTGATGACAAAGATCATGGAGAATTGTGATAAGAAGACCATGGATATGGGCCTCCCTGGTGGCGCAGTGGTTGAGAGTCCGCCTGCCGATGCAGGGGATACGGGTTCGTGCCCCGGTCTGGGAGGATCCCATATGCCGCGGAGCGGCTGGGCCCGTGAGCCATGGCCGCTAGGCCTGCGTGTCCGGAGCCTGTGCTCCGCAACGGGAGGGGCCACGACAGTGAGAGGCCCGCATACCGCAAAAAGGAAAAAAAAAAGAAGAAGACCATGGATAATTGTGATGATGAGCCTCATGGGGTGTTGTGATGATAAGTGTTATGGAACATTGTGATCACAAGTGTTTGGAGCATTATGATGACATGGGTCATGCTGAATACTGATTTCACTGTGATGACAATAGCTTGAAGCATTATGATGATGGGCATGGTGCATTGTGATGACAGGGTTCATGGAGCTTTGAGATGAAAAGAGGCATGGATCATTGTGATTACAAGGGTCTTGGAGCATTGTGATGACAAGGGCATGGAGCATTGTGATGAGAAGGCCATAGAACATTCTGATGACATGCGTCATGGAGTTTTGTGATGACAAGGGCATGGAGCATTATGATTTGAGGGGTCTTCAGCATTGTGATGAGAAGTGTCGTGGAACCTTGTGATGACAAGGCCGTGGAACATTTTGATGGCAGGTGTCATGGTGCATTGTTATGACAGTGGTAATGGAGCATTGTGATGAGAAAGATATGGATCATTGGTCTGAAATGTTTCATGGATTATTGTGATGAGAGAGGGCATGGAGCATTGTGATGACAAGGGCACGGAACACTGTGATACATGGGTCATGCAGGATTGTAATGACAAGGGCATGGAGAATTGTGATGAGAAGGGCATCGAGCATTGTGATGACAAATGTCATGGAGCTTTGTGATGACAAGGGCATGGAACAGTGTGATGAGAGGTTTCAAGGACCATTGTGATGACAATGACATGGAGCACTGTGATGCCAAGAGTCATGGTGCATTGTGACGAGAAGGGCAGGGAGCATTTTGATGACCGGGTCATGCAGCAATTTGATAAAAAGTGTAATGGAACATTTTGAGGGCAGGGGTTATAGAACATTGGGATGTCAGGGGTCTTGGAGCTATGGGATGAAATGGGTCATGGAGAATTTTGATGACAGGGCTTATGGAACATTGTGATGGCAGTGGTCATGGAATATTGTGATGATAAGGGGATGTAGCATTGTGATGACTGGGTCATGGAACATTGTGATTACAGGGGTGAGGGAGTATTGTGATGACTAGTGATGGAACATTGTGATGTCCCTGGTGAGAGAGCATTTTGATGAGAAGAGCATGGACCATTGTGATTACAAGGTTTATGGAGCATTGCAATGACAAAGTTGTGAACCGTTGTGAGGAAATGCACGTGGCACATTGTGATGACAATGGTCATGGAGCACTGTTCTGACAAAGACATGGAGCATTGTGATGACAAGGGTCACGGAGAACTGTGATGAAATGTTCATGGAGCACTGAGCTTACAAAGGTCACAGAGCCTTGTGATGACGCAGGCATGGACCATTGTGATGACAAACTTTATGAAGCATTGTGATGACTGAAGTCACGGAGCATTGTGATGACAGGGGTCATGGAGCAGTGTGATGACAAGGGCATGGAGCATTGTGATGACAGGGGCATGGAGCATTGGTCTCAGAAATTTCATAGATTGTTGTGATGACAGTGGGCATGGTGCATTGTGATAACAAGTGCATGGAGCATTGTGATGAGAAGGTCATGGAGTACTGTGAAGACAGGTGTCAGGGAACATTGTGATGACATATGTCATGGTCCATTGCGATGACAATGGCATAGAGCATTGTGATGCCAAATGGAATGGAGGATTGTGATGACAAATATAATGGAGCATTGTGATGATTAGGGCTTGGAGCATTATGATGACAAGGGCCACTGAAAATTTTCATCACAAGGTTGTGAAGCATTTTGATGACAATGCCCTAGAGCATTGTGATGACAAAACCATGGAGCCTTGTGATGACCAATCTCATGGAGCATACTGATGAAAACGGGCATGGAGCATTGTGATTACAGGGTCTTGGAACAGTGTGATGACAAGGGCATGGAACATTGTGAGGAGAAGACCAAGGAGCATTCTGATGGCATGCGTCATTGAGCTTTGTGATGACAAGGGCATGGAGCATTGTGATTACATGGGTCTTGGAGCATTGTGATGAAAAGAGAATGGATCATTGTGATGAAAAAAGCATGGAGACTTGTCATGACAGGGTTCAAGGAGCATACAGACAACAAGTGTCAGGGAGCATTTTGATGAAAAGTGTATTGAGCATTGTGATGACGAAGGTCATGGAGCATTGTGATGAAAAGACCATGGATAATTTTGATGACGAGCATCATGGGGCATTGTGATGAGAAGTGTTATGGAATATTGTGATCACAAGGGTTTGGAGCATTGTTATGACAGAGGTGATGGAACATTTTGATTTCTTTGTTATGACAATCACATGAAGCATTATGATGATTGGCATGGTGCACTGTGATGACAGGGTTCATGGATCATTGAGATGAAAAGTGGCATAGAGCATTGTGATTACAGTGTTCTTGGAGCAATGTGATGAGAAGGGTCATGGAGCCTTGTGATGAAAAGGCCATGGAACATCGTGATGGCAGGGGTCATGGAGCATTGTTATGACAGGGGTAATGGAGAATTGTGATGGCAAGGGCATGGAGCATTGTGATGAGAAGGCCATGGAGCATTCTGAGGACATGTGGCATGGAGCTTTGTGAAGACAAGGGCATGGATCAATGTGATGAGAGCGTTCATGGAGCATTGTGATGACAATGACATGGAGCATTGTGATGCCAAAGGTCATGGATCTTTGTGATGACAAAGGTCATGGAGCATTTTGATGGCAAGGGTGTTGTGCATTGTGATGAGAAGGGCAGGGAGCATTCTGATGTCAGGGTCATGGAGCAATTTGATGAAAAGTGTCATGGAACATTTTGATGACAGGTGTTATGGAACATTGTGATGTCATGGGTCATCGAACATTGTGATGATAAGTGCATGTAGCATTGTGATGACAGGAGTCATGGAACAATGTGATGACAGGGGTGAGGGTGTATTGTGACAAATAGTGATGTAGCATTGTGATATCAGTGCTGAGAGAGCATTTGGATGAGAAGTGCATGGATCATTTTGATGACAAATATTATGGAGCATTGTGATGACAAGATTGTGGAGCACTGTGATGACAAGCGCAAGGTGCATTGTGATGACATGTGTCATGGAGCTTTGTGCTGACAAGCGCATGGAGCATTGTGATGACAAGGGTCAAAGAGCATTGTGATACAAAGTTCATGGAGCATTGTGGTTAAAAAGGTCACAGAGACTGTTCATGACGAGTGCAAGGACCATTGTGATGACAAAGGTCATGAAGCATTGTGATGACTGGAGTCACGGCGCATTGTGATGACAGGGGTCATGGAGCATTGTGATAACAAGGGCATGGAGCATTGTGATGACAAGGTCATGGAACATTGTTCTAATAAGTTTCATAGATTATTGTGATGACAGTTGGAATGGCACATTGTGATGACAAGGGCATGAAGCAATGTGATCCCAAAGTTCATGGAGGATTGTGATGACAATGGAAATGGAGTATTGTGATGACAAGCGCATAGAGCATTGTAATAACAAGGTCATGTAGCATTTTGCTGACAAAGGCATGGAGCATTGTGATGACAGGTGTCATGGAGCACTGTGATGACAAGCGTCACGGAGCATTGTGAATACAGGGGTCATGGAGCATTAGGATGACAAGGGCATGGATCATTGGGATGACAAGGGTCATGGAGAATTGGGCTGAAAATGTTCCTGGAGTATTGTGATGACAGGGGTCATGGAGCATTGTGATGGCTACGGAATGGAGCTTTGTGATGACAAGAGTCCCGGATCATTGTGTTGTCAGGTGTCATTGAATGTTGTGATGACAGTGATCATGGAGCATTGTGATGATATTGGTCTTGGAGCATTGTGATGAGAAGGTCATGGAGCATTGGGCTGAAAATATTCATGGAGTATTGTGATGACAGGGGTCATGGAGCATTGTGATGATAAGGGAATGGAGCATGGTGATGACATGGTCCTTGAGCATTGTGATGAGATGACCATGGAGACTTGTGATGACAAGTCTCATGGAGCATTCTGATGAAAAGGGGCATGGAGCATTGTGATTACAGGGGTCTTGGAGCATTGTGATGACAAGGGCATGGAGCATTTTGAGGAGAAGGCCATGGAACATTCTGATGGCATGCGTCATGGAGCTTTGTGATGACAAGGGCATGTAGCTTTGTGATTACAGGGGTCTTGGAGCATTGTGATGACAAGCGTCATGGAGCCTTGTGATGACAAGGCTGTGGAACATTGTGATGGCAGGTATCATGGAGCATTGTTATGACAGAGGTAATGGATCATTGTGATGAGAAGGGCATTGAGCATTGGTCTGAAATGTTTCATGGATTATTGTGATGAGAGTGGACATGGAGCATTGTGATGAGAAGGGCACGGTACACTGTGATACATGGGTCATGGGGGATTGTAATGACAAGGGCATGGAGCATTGTGATGAGAAGGGCATCGAGCATTGTGATGACAAGTGTCATGGATCTTTGTGATGACAAGGGCATGGAGCAATGTGATGAGAGGGTTCATGGAGCATTGTGGTGACAATGTCATGGAGCATTGTGATGCCAAGGGTCATGGAGCTTTGTGATGACAAAGGTCATGGAGCATTTTCATGACAAGGGTGTGGTGCATTGTGTTGAGAAGGGCAGGGAGCATTTTGATGACATGGTCATGCAGCAATTTGATGAAAATTGTAATGGAACATTTTGATGACAGGGGTTATAGAACATTGTGATGCCAGGGGTCATGGAGCTTTGCGATGAAAACGGTGATGGAGCATTTTGATGACAGGGGTTATGGAACATTGTGATGTCAGGGGTCATGGAACATTGTGCTGATAAGGGGATGTAGCATTGTGATGACAGGGGTCATGGAACATTGTGATAACTGGGGTGAGGGAGGATAGTGATGACTAGTGATGGAACATTGTGATATCTCATGTGAGAGAGCATTTGGATGAGAAGTGCATGGAGCATTGTGTTTACAAGGTTTATGGAGCATAGCGATGACAAGGTTGTGGATCATTGTGATGAAAAGCACATGGCACATTGTGATGACAAGGGTCATGGAGCATTGTTCTGACAAAGACATGGAGCATTGTGATGACAAGGTTCACGGAGCATTGTGATGAAATGTTCATGGAGCATTGTGGTTACAAATGTCACAGAGCCTTGTGTTGAGGCGGGCATGGACCGTTCTGATGACAAACGTTATGAAGCAGTGTGATGACTGGAGTCACGGAGCATTGTGATGTCAGGGGTCATGGAGCATTGTGATGACAAGCGCATGGAGCATTGCTCTAATAAGTTTCAGGGATTATTGTGATGACAGTGGGAATGGAGCATTGTGATGACAAGGGCATGGAGCATTGTGATGACCAGGTCATGCAGTATTGTGAAGAGAGGTGTCAGGGAGCATTGTGATGACATATGTAATGGCCCATTGTGATGAAAATGGCATGGAGCATTGTGATGCCAAGTGTCATGGAGGATTCTGATGACAAAGGTAATGGA
Source organism: Mesoplodon mirus (assembly GCF_964341445.2). Taxonomy (NCBI): domain Eukaryota; kingdom Metazoa; phylum Chordata; class Mammalia; order Artiodactyla; family Ziphiidae; genus Mesoplodon; species Mesoplodon mirus. The sequence continues at coordinate 119,061 of NW_028295234.1, forward strand.
GCATTGTGATGACAATGGCTTGGAGCATTGTGATGACAAGGGTCAGGGAGCATTGTGCTGACAAGTGCATGGAGAATTGTGATGACAAGGGTCATGGAGCATTCTGATGACAAGCTTGTGGAGTATTTTGATGACAATGGCATGGAGCATTGTGATGAAAATTGCATGGGGCTTTGTGATGAAAAAGACATGGAGCCTTTTCGTGACAGGGTTCCAGGAGCATACTGAAGACAAGTGTCAGGGAGCATTGTGATGACAAGTATATTGAGCATTGTGATGACAAAGATCATGGAGAATTGTGATAAGAAGACCATGGATATGGGCCTCCCTGGTGGCGCAGTGGTTGAGAGTCCGCCTGCCGATGCAGGGGATACGGGTTCGTGCCCCGGTCTGGGAGGATCCCATATGAAACGGAGCGGCTGGCCCCGTGAGCCATGGCCGCTAGGCCTGCGCGTCCTGAGCCTGTGCTCCTCAACGGGAGGGGCCACGACAGTGAGAGGCCCGCATACCGCAAAAAGGAAAAAAAAAAAAAAGAAGACCATGGATAATTGTGATGATGAGCCTCATGGGGTGTTGTGATGATAAGTGTTATGGAACATTGTGATCACAAGTGTTTGGAGCATTATGATGACATGGGTCATGCTGAATACTGATTTCACTGTGATGACAATAGCTTGAAGCATTATGATGATGGGCATGGTGCATTGTGATGACAGGGTTCATGGAGCTTTGAGATGAAAAGAGGCATGGATCATTGTGATTACAATGGTCTTGGAGCATTGTGATGACAAGGGCATGGAGCATTGTGATGAGAAGGCCATAGAACATTCTGATGACATGCGTCATGGAGCTTTGTGATGACAAGGGCATGGAGCATTATGATTTGAGGGGTCTTCAGCATTGTGATGAGAAGTGTCGTGGAACCTTGTGATGACAAGGCCGTGGAACATTGTGATGGCAGGTGTCATGGTGCATTGTTATGACAGGGGTAATGGAGCATTGTGATGAGAAAGATATGGATCATTGGTCTGAAATGTTTCATGGATTATTGTGATGAGAGAGGGCATGGAGCATTGTGATGACAAGGGCACGGAACACTGTGATACATGGGTCATGCAGGATTGTAATGACAAGGGCATGGAGAATTGTGATGAGAAGGGCATCGAGCATTGTGATGACAAATGTCATGGAGCTTTGTGATGACAAGGGCATGGAGCAGTGTGATGAGAGGTTTCAAGGAACATTGTGATGACAATGACATGGAGCACTGTGATGCCAAGAGTCATGGTGCATTGTGACGAGAAGGGCAGGGAGCATTTTGATGACCGGGTCATGCAGCAATTTGATAAAAAGTGTAATGGAACATTTTGAGGGCAGGGGTTATAGAACATTGTGATGTCAGGGGTCTTGGAGCTATGGGATGAAATGGGTCATGGAGAATTTTGATGACAGGGGTTATGGAACATTGTGATGGCAGTGGTCATGGAATATTGTGATGATAAGGGGATGTAGCATTGTGATGACTGGGTCATGGAACATTGTGATTACAGGGGTGAGGGAGTATTGTGATGACTAGTGATGGAACATTGTGATGTCCCTGGTGAGAGAGCATTTTGATGAGAAGAGCATGGACCATTGTGATTACAAGGTTTATGGAGCATTGCAATGACAAAGTTGTGAACCGTTGTGAGGAAATGCACGTGGCACATTGTGATGACAATGGTCATGGAGCACTGTTCTGACAAAGACATGGAGCATTGTGATGACAAGGGTCACGGAGAACTGTGATGAAATGTTCATGGAGCACTGAGCTTACAAAGGTCACAGAGCCTTGTGATGACGCAGGCATGGACCATTGTGATGACAAACTTTATGAAGCATTGTGATGACTGAAGTCACGGAGCATTGTGATGACAGGGGTCATGGAGCAGTGTGATGACAAGGGCATGGAGCATTGTGATGACAGGGGCATGGAGCATTGGTCTCAGAAATTTCATAGATTGTTGTGATGACAGTGGGCATGGTGCATTGTGATAACAAGTGCATGGAGCATTGTGATGAGAAGGTCATGGAGTACTGTGAAGACAGGTGTCAGGGAACATTGTGATGACATATGTCATGGTCCATTGCGATGACAATGGCATAGAGCATTGTGATGCCAAATGGAATGGAGGATTGTGATGACAAATATAATGGAGCATTGTGATGATTAGGGCTTGGAGCATTATGATGACAAGGGCCACTGAAAATTTTCATCACAAGGTTGTGAAGCATTTTGATGACAATGCCCTAGAGCATTGTGATGACAAAACCATGGAGCCTTGTGATGACCGATCTCATGGAGCATACTGATGAAAACGGGCATGGAGCATTGTGATTACAGGGTCTTGGAACAGTGTGATGACAAGGGCATGGAGCATTGTGAGGAGAAGACCAAGGAGCATTCTGATGGCATGCGTCATTGAGCTTTGTGATGACAAGGGCATGGAGCATTGTGATTACATGGGTCTTGGAGCATTGTGATGAAAAGAGAATGGATCATTGTGATGAAAAAAGCATGGAGACTTGTCATGACAGGGTTCAAGGAGCATACAGACAACAAGTGTCAGGGAGCATTTTGATGAAAAGTGTATTGAGCATTGTGATGACGAAGGTCATGGAGCATTGTGATGAAAAGACCATGGATAATTTTGATGACGAGCGTCATGGGGCATTGTGATGACAAGTGTTATGGAATATTGTGATCACAAGGGTTTGGAGCATTGTTATGACAGAGGTGATGGAACATTTTGATTTCTTTGTTATGACAATCGCATGAAGCATTATGATGATTGGCATGGTGCACTGTGATGACAGGGTTCATGGATCATTGAGATGAAAAGTGGCATAGAGCATTGTGATTACAGTGTTCTTGGAGCAATGTGATGAGAAGGGTCATGGAGCCTTGTGATGAAAAGGCCATGGAACATCGTGATGGCAGGGGTCATGGAGCATTGTTATGACAGGGGTAATGGAGAATTGTGATGGCAAGGGCATGGAGCATTGTGATGAGAAGGCCATGGAGCATTCTGAGGACATGTGGCATGGAGCTTTGTGAAGACAAGGGCATGGAGCAATGTGATGAGAGCGTTCATGGAGCATTGTGATGACAATGACATGGAGCATTGTGATGCCAAGGGTCATGGATCTTTGTGATGACAAAGGTCATGGAGCATTTTGATGGCAAGTGTGTTGTGCATTGTGATGAGAAGGGCAGGGAGCATTCTGATGTCAGGGTCATGGAGCAATTTGATGAAAAGTGTCATGGAACATTTTGATGACAGGTGTTATGGAACATTGTGATGTCATGGGTCATCGAACATTGTGATGATAAGTGCATGTAGCATTGTGATGACAGGAGTCATGGAACAATGTGATGACAGGGGTGAGGGTGTATTGTGACAAATAGTGATGTAGCATTGTGATATCAGTGCTGAGAGAGCATTTGGATGAGAAGTGCATGGATCATTTTGATGACAAATATTATGGAGCATTGTGATGACAAGATTGTGGAGCACTGTGATGACAAGCGCAAGGTGCATTGTGATGACATGTGTAATGGAGCATTGTGCTGACAAGCGCATGGAGCATTGTGATGACAAGGGTCAAAGAGCATTGTGATGCAAAGTTCATGGAGCATTGTGGTTAAAAAGGTCACAGAGACTGTTCATGACGAGGGCATGGACCATTGTGATGACAAAGGTCATGAAGCATTGTGATGACTGGAGTCACGGCGCATTGTGATGACAGGGGTCATGGAGCATTGTGATAACAAGGGCATGGAGCATTGTGATGACAAGGTCATGGAACATTGTTCTAATAAGTTTCATAGATTATTGTGATGACAGTTGGAATGGCACATTGTGATGACAAGAGCATGAAGCAATGTGATCCCAAAGTTCATGGAGGATTGTGATGACAATGGAAATGGAGTATTGTGATGACAAGCGCAGAGAGCATTGTAATAACAAGGTCATGTAGCATTTTGCTGACAAAGGCATGGAGCATTGTGATGACAGGTGTCATGGAGCACTGTGATGACAAGCGTCACGGAGCATTGTGAATACAGGGGTCATGGAGCATTAGGATGACAAGGGCATGGATCATTGGGATGACAAGGGTCATGGAGAATTGGGCTGAAAATGTTCCTGGAGTATTGTGATGACAGGGGTCATGGAGCATTGTGATGGCTACGGAATGGAGCATTGTGATGACAAGAGTCCCGGATCATTGTGTTGTCAGGTGTCATTGAATGTTGTGATGACAGTGATCATGGAGCATTGTGATGATATTGGTCTTGGATTATTGTGATGAGAAGGTCATGGAGCATTGGGCTGAAAATATTCATGGAGTATTGTGATGACAGGGGTCATGGAGCATTGTGATGATAAGGGAATGGAGCATGGTGATGACATGGTCCTTGAGCATTGTGATGAGATGACCATGGAGACTTGTGATGACAAGTCTCATGGAGCATTCTGATGAAAAGGGGCATGGAGCATTGTGATTACAGGGGTCTTGGAGCATTGTGATGACAAGGGCATGGAGCATTTTGAGGAGAAGGCCATGGAACATTCTGATGGCATGCGTCATGGAGCTTTGTGATGACAAGGGCATGTAGCTTTGTGATTACAGGGGTCTTGGAGCATTGTGATGACAAGCGTCATGGAGCCTTGTGATGACAAGGCTGTGGAACATTGTGATGGCAGGTATCATGGAGCATTGTTATGACAGAGGTAATGGATCATTGTGATGAGAAGGGCATTGAGCATTGGTCTGAAATGTTTCATGGATTATTGTGATGAGAGTGGACATGGAGCATTGTGATGAGAAGGGCACGGTACACTGTGATACATGGGTCATGGGGGATTGTAATGACAAGGGCATGGAGCATTGTGATGAGAAGGGCATCGAGCATTGTGATGACAAGTGTCATGGATCTTTGTGATGACAAGGGCATGGAGCAATGTGATGAGAGGGTTCATGGAGCATTGTGGTGACAATGTCATGGAGCATTGTGATGCCAAGGGTCATGGAGCTTTGTGATGACAAAGGTCATGGAGCATTTTCATGACAAGGGTGTGGTGCATTGTGTTGAGAAGGGCAGGGAGCATTTTGATGACATGGTCATGCAGCAATTTGATGAAAATTGTAATGGAACATTTTGATGACAGGGGTTATAGAACATTGTGATGCCAGGGGTCATGGAGCTTTGCGATGAAAAGGGTGATGGAGCATTTTGATGACAGGGGTTATGGAACATTGTGATGTCAGGGGTCATGGAACATTGTGCTGATAAGGGGATGTAGCATTGTGATGACAGGGGTCATGGAACATTGTGATAACTGGGGTGAGGGAGGATAGTGATGACTAGTGATGGAACATTGTGATATCTCATGTGAGAGAGCATTTGGATGAGAAGTGCATGGAGCATTGTGTTTACAAGGTTTATGGAGCATAGCGATGACAAGGTTGTGGATCATTGTGATGAAAAGCACATGGCACATTGTGATGACAAGGGTCATGGAGCATTGTTCTGACAAAGACATGGAGCATTGTGATGACAAGGTTCACGGAGCATTGTGATGAAATGTTCATGGAGCATTGTGGTTACAAATGTCACAGAGCCTTGTGTTGAGGCGGGCATGGACCGTTCTGATGACAAACGTTATGAAGCAGTGTGATGACTGGAGTCACGGAGCATTGTGATGTCAGGGGTCATGGAGCATTGTGATGACAAGCGCATGGAGCATTGCTCTAATAAGTTTCAGGGATTATTGTGATGACAGTGGGAATGGAGCATTGTGATGACAAGGGCATGGAGCATTGTGATGACCAGGTCATGCAGTATTGTGAAGAGAGGTGTCAGGGAGCATTGTGATGACATATGTAATGGCCCATTGTGATGAAAATGGCATGGAGCATTGTGATGCCAAGTGTCATGGAGGATTCTGATGACAAAGGTAATGGAGCATTGTGATGACAATGGCTTGGAGCATTGTGATGACAAGGGTCAGGGAGCATTGTGCTGACAAGTGCATGGAGAATTGTGATGACAAGGGTCATGGAGCATTCTGATGACAAGCTTGTGGAGTATTTTGATGACAATGGCATGGAGCATTGTGATGAAAATTGCATGGGGCTTTGTGATGAAAAAGACATGGAGCCTTTTCGTGACAGGGTTCCAGGAGCATACTGAAGACAAGTGTCAGGGAGCATTGTGATGACAAGTGTATTGAGCACTGTGATGACAAAGATCATGGAGAATTGTGATAAGAAGACCATGGATATGGGCCTCCCTGGTGGCGCAGTGGTTGAGAGTCCGCCTGCCGATGCAGGGGATACGGGTTCGTGCCCCGGTCTGGGAGGATCCCATAGGCCGCGGAGCGGCTTGGCCCATGAGCCATGGCCGCTAGGCCTGCGTGTCCGGAGCCTGTGCTCCGCAACGGGAGGGGCCACGACAGTGAGAGGCCCGCATACCGCAAAAAGGAAAAAAAAAAAAAAAAAAAAAAAGAAGACCAAGGATAATTGTGATGATGAGCCTCATGGGGTGTTGTGATGATAAGTGTTATGGAACATTGTGATCACAAGTGTTTGGAGCATTATGATGACATGGGTCATGCTGAATACTGATTTCACTGTGATGACAATAGCTTGAAGCATTATGATGATGGGCATGGTGCATTGTGATGACAGGGTTCATGGAGCTTTGAGATGAAAAGAGGCATGGATCATTGTGATTACAAGGGTCTTGGAGCATTGTGATGACAAGGGCATGGAGCATTGTGATGAGAAGGCCATAGAACATTCTGATGACATGCGTCATGGAGCTTTGTGATGACAAGGGCATGGAGCAGTGTGATGAGAGGTTTCAAGGAACATTGTGATGACAATGACATGGAGCATTGTGATGCCAAGAGTCATGGTGCATTGTGACGAGAAGGGCAGGGAGCATTTTGATGACCGGGTCATGCAGCAATTTGATAAAAAGTGTAATGGAACATTTTGAGGGCAGGGGTTATAGAACATTGTGATGTCAGGGGTCTTGGAGCTATGGGATGAAATGGGTCATGGAGAATTTTGATGACAGGGGTTATGGAACATTGTGATGGCAGTGGTCATGGAATATTGTGATGATAAGGGGATGTAGCATTGTGATGACTGGGTCATGGAACATTGTGATTACAGGGGTGAGGGAGTATTGTGATGACTAGTGATGGAACATTGTGATGTCCCTGGTGAGAGAGCATTTTGATGAGAAGAGCATGGACCATTGTGATTACAAGGTTTATGGAGCATTGCAATGACAAAGTTGTGAACCGTTGTGAGGAAATGCACGTGGCACATTGTGAAGACAATGGTCATGGAGCACTGTTCTGACAAAGACATGGAGCATTGTGATGACAAGGGTCACGGAGAACTGTGATGAAATGTTCATGGAGCACTGAGCTTACAAAGGTCACAGAGCCTTGTGATGACGCAGGCATGGACCATTGTGATGACAAACTTTATGAAGCATTGTGATGACTGAAGTCACGGAGCATTGTGATGACAGGGGTCATGGAGCAGTGTGATGACAAGGGCATGGAGCATTGTGATGACAGGGGCATGGAGCATTGGTCTCAGAAATTTCATAGATTGTTGTGATGACAGTGGGCATGGTGCATTGTGATAACAAGTGCATGGAGCATTGTGATGAGAAGGTCATGGAGTACTGTGAAGACAGGTGTCAGGGAACATTGTGATGACATATGTCATGGTCCATTGCGATGACAATGGCATAGAGCATTGTGATGCCAAATGGAATGGAGGATTGTGATGACAAATATAATGGAGCATTGTGATGATTAGGGCTTGGAGCATTATGATGACAAGGGCCACTGAAAATTTTCATCACAAGGTTGTGAAGCATTTTGATGACAATGCCCTAGAGCATTGTGATGACAAAACCATGGAGCCTTGTGATGACCGATCTCATGGAGCATACTGATGAAAACGGGCATGGAGCATTGTGATTACAGGGTCTTGGAACATTGTGATGACAAGGGCATGGAGCATTGTGAGGAGAAGACCAAGGAGCATTCTGATGGCATGCGTCATTGAGCTTTGTGATGACAAGGGCATGGAGCATTGTGATTACATGGGTCTTGGAGCATTGTGATGAAAAGAGAATGGATCATTGTGATGAAAAAAGCATGGAGACTTGTCATGACAGGGTTCAAGGAGCATACAGACAACAAGTGTCAGGGAGCATTTTGATGAAAAGTGTATTGAGCATTGTGATGACGAAGGTCATGGAGCATTGTGATGAAAAGACCATGGATAATTTTGATGACGAGCGTCATGGGGCATTGTGATGACAAGTGTTATGGAATATTGTGATCACAAGGGTTTGGAGCATTGTTATGACAGAGGTGATGGAACATTTTGATTTCTTTGTTATGACAATCGCATGAAGCATTATGATGATTGGCATGGTGCACTGTGATGACAGGGTTCATGGATCATTGAGATGAAAAGTGGCATAGAGCATTGTGATTACAGTGTTCTTGGAGCAATGTGATGAGAAGGGTCATGGAGCCTTGTGATGAAAAGGCCATGGAACATCGTGATGGCAGGGGTCATGGAGCATTGTTATGACAGGGGTAATGGAGAATTGTGATGGCAAGGGCATGGAGCATTGTGATGAGAAGGCCATGGAGCATTCTGAGGACATGTGGCATGGAGCTTTGTGAAGACAAGGGCATGGATCAATGTGATGAGAGCGTTCATGGAGCATTGTGATGACAATGACATGGAGCATTGTGATGCCAAGGGTCATGGATCTTTGTGATGACAAAGGTCATGGAGCATTTTGATGGCAAGTGTGTTGTGCATTGTGATGAGAAGGGCAGGGAGCATTCTGATGTCAGGGTCATGGAGCAATTTGATGAAAAGTGTCATGGAACATTTTGATGACAGGTGTTATGGAACATTGTGATGTCATGGGTCATCGAACATTGTGATGATAAGTGCATGTAGCATTGTGATGACAGGAGTCATGGAACAATGTGATGACAGGGGTGAGGGTGTATTGTGACAAATAGTGATGTAGCATTGTGATATCAGTGCTGAGAGAGCATTTGGATGAGAAGTGCATGGATCATTTTGATGACAAATATTATGGAGCATTGTGATGACAAGATTGTGGAGCACTGTGATGACAAGCGCAAGGTGCATTGTGATGACATGTGTCATGGAGCATTGTGCTGACAAGCGCATGGAGCATTGTGATGACAAGGGTCAAAGAGCATTGTGATGCAAAGTTCATGGAGCATTGTGGTTAAAAAGGTCACAGAGACTGTTCATGACGAGGGCATGGACCATTGTGATGACAAAGGTCATGAAGCATTGTGATGACTGGAGTCACGGCGCATTGTGATGACAGGGGTCATGGAGCATTGTGATAACAAGGGCATGGAGCATTGTGATGACAAGGTCATGGAACATTGTTCTAATAAGTTTCATAGATTATTGTGATGACAGTTGGAATGGCACATTGTGATGACAAGGGCATGAAGCAATGTGATCCCAAAGTTCATGGAGGATTGTGATGACAATGGTAATGGAGTATTGTGATGACAAGCGCATAGAGCATTGTAATAACAAGGTCATGTAGCATTTTGCTGACAAAGGCATGGAGCATTGTGATGACAGGTGTCATGGAGCACTGTGATGACAAGCGTCACGGAGCATTGTGAATACAGGGGTCATGGAGCATTAGGATGACAAGGGCATGGATCATTGGGATGACAAGGGTCATGGAGAATTGGGCTGAAAATGTTCCTGGAGTATTGTGATGACAGGGGTCATGGAGCATTGTGATGGCTACGGAATGGAGCATTGTGATGACAAGAGTCCCGGATCATTGTGTTGTCAGGTGTCATTGAATGTTGTGATGACAGTGATCATGGAGCATTGTGATGATATTGGTCTTGGATCATTGTGATGAGAAGGTCATGGAGCATTGGGCTGAAAATATTCATGGAGTATTGTGATGACAGGGGTCATGGAGCATTGTGATGATAAGGGAATGGAGCATGGTGATGACATGGTCCTTGAGCATTGTGATGAGATGACCATGGAGACTTGTGATGACAAGTCTCATGGAGCATTCTGATGAAAAGGGGCATGGAGCATTGTGATTACAGGGGTCTTGGAGCATTGTGATGACAAGGGCATGGAGCATTTTGAGGAGAAGGCCATGGAACATTCTGATGGCATGCGTCATGGAGCTTTGTGATGACAAGGGCATGTAGCTTTGTGATTACAGGGGTCTTGGAGCATTGTGATGACAAGCGTCATGGAGCCTTGTGATGACAAGGCTGTGGAACATTGTGATGGCAGGTATCATGGAGCATTGTTATGACAGAGGTAATGGATCATTGTGATGAGAAGGGCATTGAGCATTGGTCTGAAATGTTTCATGGATTATTGTGATGAGAGTGGACATGGAGCATTGTGATGAGAAGGGCACGGTACACTGTGATACATGGGTCATGGGGGATTGTAATGACAAGGGCATGGAGCATTGTGATGAGAAGGGCATTGAGCATTGTGATGACAAGTGTCATGGATCTTTGTGATGACAAGGGCATGGAGCAATGTGATGAGAGGGTTCATGGAGCATTGTGGTGACAATGTCATGGAGCATTGTGATGCCAAGGGTCATGGAGCTTTGTGATGACAAAGGTCATGGAGCATTTTCATGACAAGGGTGTGGTGCATTGTGTTGAGAAGGGCAGGGAGCATTTTGATGACATGGTCATGCAGCAATTTGATGAAAATTGTAATGGAACATTTTGATGACAGGGGTTATAGAACATTGTGATGCCAGGGGTCATGGAGCTTTGCGATGAAAAGGGTGATCGAGCATTTTGATGACAGGGGTTATGGAACATTGTGATGTCAGGGGTCATGGAACATTGTGCTGATAAGGGGATGTAGCATTGTGATGACAGGGGTCATGGAACATTGTGATAACTGGGGTGAGGGAGGATTGTGATGACTAGTGATGGAACATTGTGATATCTCATGTGAGAGAGCATTTGGATGAGAAGTGCATGGAACATTGTGATTACAAGGTTTATGGAGCATAGCGATGACAAGGTTGTGGATCATTGTGATGAAAAGCACATGGCACATTGTGATGACAAGGGTCATGGAGCATTGTTCTGACAAAGACATGGAGCATTGTGATGACAAGGTTCACGGAGCATTGTGATGAAATGTTCATGGAGCATTGTGGTTACAAATGTCACAGAGCCTTGTGTTGAGGCGGGCATGGACCGTTCTGATGACAAACGTTATGAAGCAGTGTGATGACTGGAGTCACGGAGCATTGTGATGTCAGGGGTCATGGAGCATTGTGATGACAAGCGCATGGAGCATTGCTCTAATAAGTTTCAGGGATTATTGTGATGACAGTGGGAATGGAGCATTGTGATGACAAGGGCATGGAGCATTGTGATGACCAGGTCATGCAGTATTGTGAAGAGAGGTGTCAGGGAGCATTGTGATGACATATGTAATGGCCCATTGTGATGAAAATGGCATGGAGCATTGTGATGCCAAGTGTCATGGAGGATTCTGATGACAAAGGTAATGGAGCATTGTGATGACAATGGCTTGGAGCATTGTGATGACAAGGGTCAGGGAGCATTGTGCTGACAAGTGCATGGAGAATTGTGATGACAAGGGTCATGGAGCATTCTGATGACAAGCTTGTGGAGTATTTTGATGACAATGGCATGGAGCATTGTGATGAAAATTGCATGGGGCTTTGTGATGAAAAAGACATGGAGCCTTTTCGTGACAGGGTTCCAGGAGCATACTGAAGACAAGTGTCAGGGAGCATTGTGATGACAAGTGTATTGAGCACTGTGATGACAAAGATCATGGAGAATTGTGATAAGAAGACCATGGATATGGGCCTCCCTGGTGGCGCAGTGGTTGAGAGTCCGCCTGCCGATGCAGGGGATACGGGTTCGTGCCCCGGTCTGGGAGGATCCCATAGGCCGCGGAGCGGCTGGGCCCGTGAGCCATGGCCGCTAGGCCTGCGTGTCCGGAGCCTGTGCTCCGCAACGGGAGGGGCCACGACAGTGAGAGGCCCGCATACCGCAAAAAGGAAAAAAAAAAAAAAAAAAAAAGAAGACCATGGATAATTGTGATGATGAGCCTCATGGGGTGTTGTGATGATAAGTGTTATGGAACATTGTGATCACAAGTGTTTGGAGCATTATGATGACATGGGTCATGCTGAATACTGATTTCACTGTGATGACAATAGCTTGAAGCATTATGATGATGGGCATGGTGCATTGTGATGACAGGGTTCATGGAGCTTTGAGATGAAAAGAGGCATGGATCATTGTGATTACAAGGGTCTTGGAGCATTGTGATGACAAGGGCATGGAGCATTGTGATGAGAAGGCCATAGAACATTCTGATGACATGCGTCATGGAGCTTTGTGATGACAAGGGCATGGAGCAGTGTGATGAGAGGTTTCAAGGAACATTGTGATGACAATGACATGGAGCATTGTGATGCCAAGAGTCATGGTGCATTGTGACGAGAAGGGCAGGGAGCATTTTGATGACCGGGTCATGCAGCAATTTGATAAAAAGTGTAATGGAACATTTTGAGGGCAGGGGTTATAGAACATTGGGATGTCAGGGGTCTTGGAGCTATGGGATGAAATGGGTCATGGAGAATTTTGATGACAGGGCTTATGGAACATTGTGATGGCAGTGATCATGGAATATTGTGATGATAAGGGGATGTAGCATTGTGATGACTGGGTCATGGAATATTGTGATTACAGGGGTGAGGGAGTATTGTGATGACTAGTGATGGAACATTGTGATGTCCCTGGTGAGAGAGCATTTTGATGAGAAGAGCATGGACCATTGTGATTACAAGGTTTATGGAGCATTGCAATGACAAAGTTGTGAACCGTTGTGAGGAAATGCACGTGGCACATTGTGATGACAATGGTCATGGAGCACTGTTCTGACAAAGACATGGAGCATTGTGATGTCAAGGGTCACGGAGAACTGTGATGAAATGTTCATGGAGCACTGAGCTTACAAAGGTCACAGAGCCTTGTGATGACGCAGGCATGGACCATTGTGATGACAAACTTTATGAAGCATTGTGATGACTGAAGTCACGGAGCATTGTGATGACAGGGGTCATGGAGCAGTGTGATGACAAGGGCATGGAGCATTGTGATGACAGGGGCATGGAGCATTGGTCTCAGAAATTTCATAGATTGTTGTGATGACAGTGGGCATGGTGCATTGTGATAACAAGTGCATGGAGCATTGTGATGAGAAGGTCATGGGGTACTGTGAAGACAGGTGTCAGGGAACATTGTGATGACATATGTCATGGTCCATTGCGATGACAATGGCATAGAGCATTGTGATGCCAAATGGAATGGAGGATTGTGATGACAAATATAATGGAGCATTGTGATGATTAGGGCTTGGAGCATTATGATGACAAGGGCCACTGAAAATTTTCATCACAAGGTTGTGAAGCATTTTGATGACAATGCCCTAGAGCATTGTGATGACAAAAGCATGGAGCCTTGTGATGACCGATCTCATGGAGCATACTGATGAAAATGGGCATGGAGCATTGTGATTACAGGGTCTTGGAACAGTGTGATGACAAGGGCATGGAGCATTGTGAGGAGAAGACCAAGGAGCATTCTGATGGCATGCGTCATTGAGCTTTGTGATGACAAGGGCATGGAGCATTGTGATTACATGGGTCTTGGAGCATTGTGATGAAAAGGGAATGGATCATTGTGATGAAAAAAGCATGGAGACTTGTCATGACAGGGTTCAAGGAGCATACAGACAACAAGTGTCAGGGAGCATTTTGATGAAAAGTGTATTGAGCATTGTGATGACGAAGGTCATGGAGCATTGTGATGAAAAGACCATGGATAATTTTGATGACGAGCGTCATGGGGCATTGTGATGACAAGTGTTATGGAATATTGTGATCACAAGGGTTTGGAGCATTGTTATGACAGAGGTGATGGAACATTTTGATTTCTTTGTTATGACAATCGCATGAAGCATTATGATGATTGGCATGGTGCACTGTGATGACAGGGTTCATGGATCATTGAGATGAAAAGTGGCATAGAGCATTGTGATTACAGTGTTCTTGGAGCAATGTGATGAGAAGGGTCATGGAGCCTTGTGATGAAAAGGCCATGGAACATCGTGATGGCAGGGGTCATGGAGCATTGTTATGACAGGGGTAATGGAGAATTGTGATGGCAAGGGCATGGAGCATTGTGATGAGAAGGCCATGGAGCATTCTGAGGACATGTGGCATGGAGCTTTGTGAAGACAAGGGCATGGAGCAATGTGATGAGAGCGTTCATGGAGCATTTTGATGACAATGACATGGAGCATTGTGATGCCAAGGGTCATGGATCTTTGTGATGACAAAGGTCATGGAGCATTTTGATGGCAAGTGTGTTGTGCATTGTGATGAGAAGGGCAGGGAGCATTCTGATGTCAGGGTCATGGAGTAATTTGATGAAAAGTGTCATGGAACATTTTGATGACAGGTGTTATGGAACATTGTGATGTCATGGGTCATCGAACATTGTGATGATAAGTGCATGTAGCATTGTGATGACAGGAGTCATGGAACAATGTGATGACAGGGGTGAGGGTGTATTGTGACAAATAGTGATGTAGCATTGTGATATCAGTGCTGAGAGAGCATTTGGATGAGAAGTGCATGGATCATTTTGATGACAAATATTATGGAGCATTGTGATGACAAGATTGTGGAGCACTGTGATGACAAGCGCAAGGTGCATTGTGATGACATGTGTCATGGAGCATTGTGCTGACAAGCGCATGGAGCATTGTGATGACAAGGGTCAAAGAGCATTGTGATGCAAAGTTCATGGAGCATTGTGGTTAAAAAGGTCACAGAGACTGTTCATGACGAGGGCATGGACCATTGTGATGACAAAGGTCATGAAGCATTGTGATGACTGGAGTCACGGCGCATTGTGATGACAGGGGTCATGGAGCATTGTGATAACAAGGGCATGGAGCATTGTGATGACAAGGTCATGGAACATTGTTCTAATAAGTTTCATAGATTATTGTGATGACAGTTGGAATGGCACATTGTGATGACAAGGGCATGAAGCAATGTGATCCCAAAGTTCATGGAGGATTGTGATGACAATGGTAATGGAGTATTGTGATGACAAGCGCATAGAGCATTGTAATAACAAGGTCATGTAGCATTTTGCTGACAAAGGCATGGAGCATTGTGATGACAGGTGTCATGGAGCACTGTGATGACAAGCGTCACGGAGCATTGTGAATACAGGGGTCATGGAGCATTAGGATGACAAGGGCATGGATCATTGGGATGACAAGGGTCATGGAGAATTGGGCTGAAAATGTTCCTGGAGTATTGTGATGACAGGGGTCATGGAGCATTGTGATGGCTACGGAATGGAGCATTGTGATGACAAGAGTCCCGGATCATTGTGTTGTCAGGTGTCATTGAATGTTGTGATGACAGTGATCATGGAGCATTGTGATGATATTGGTCTTGGATCATTGTGATGAGAAGGTCATGGAGCATTGGGCTGAAAATATTCATGGAGTATTGTGATGACAGGGGTCATGGAGCATTGTGATGATAAGGGAATGGAGCATGGTGATGACATGGTCCTTGAGCATTGTGATGAGATGACCATGGAGACTTGTGATGACAAGTCTCATGGAGCATTCTGATGAAAAGGGGCATGGAGCATTGTGATTACAGGGGTCTTGGAGCATTGTGATGACAAGGGCATGGAGCATTTTGAGGAGAAGGCCATGGAACATTCTGATGGCATGCGTCATGGAGCTTTGTGATGACAAGGGCATGTAGCTTTGTGATTACAGGGGTCTTGGAGCATTGTGATGACAAGCGTCATGGAGCCTTGTGATGACAAGGCTGTGGAACATTGTGATGGCAGGTATCATGGAGCATTGTTATGACAGAGGTAATGGATCATTGTGATGAGAAGGGCATTGAGCATTGGTCTGAAATGTTTCATGGATTATTGTGATGAGAGTGGACATGGAGCATTGTGATGAGAAGGGCACGGTACACTGTGATACATGGGTCATGGGGGATTGTAATGACAAGGGCATGGAGCATTGTGATGAGAAGGGCATCGAGCATTGTGATGACAAGTGTCATGGATCTTTGTGATGACAAGGGCATGGAGCAATGTGATGAGAGGGTTCATGGAGCATTGTGGTGACAATGTCATGGAGCATTGTGATGCCAAGGGTCATGGAGCTTTGTGATGACAAAGGTCATGGAGCATTTTCATGACAAGGGTGTGGTGCATTGTGTTGAGAAGGGCAGGGAGCATTTTGATGACATGGTCATGCAGCAATTTGATGAAAATTGTAATGGAACATTTTGATGACAGGGGTTATAGAACATTGTGATGCCACGGGTCATGGAGCTTTGCGATGAAAAGGGTGATGGAGCATTTTGATGACAGGGGTTATGGAACATTGTGATGTCAGGGGTCATGGAACATTGTGCTGATAAGGGGATGTAGCATTGTGATGACAGGGGTCATGGAACATTGTGATAACTGGGGTGAGGGAGGATTGTGATGACTAGTGATGGAACATTGTGATATCTCATGTGAGAGAGCATTTGGATGAGAAGTGCATGGAGCATTGTGATTACAAGGTTTATGGAGCATAGCGATGACAAGGTTGTGGATCATTGTGATGAAAAGCACATGGCACATTGTGATGACAAGGGTCATGGAGCATTGTTCTGACAAAGACATGGAGCATTGTGATGACAAGGTTCACGGAGCATTGTGATGAAATGTTCATGGAGCATTGTGGTTACAAATGTCACAGAGCCTTGTGTTGAGGCGGGCATGGACCGTTCTGATGACAAACGTTATGAAGCAGTGTGATGACTGGAGTCACGGAGCATTGTGATGTCAGGGGTCATGGAGCATTGTGATGACAAGCGCATGGAGCATTGCTCTAATAAGTTTCAGGGATTATTGTGATGACAGTGGGAATGGAGCATTGTGATGACAAGGGCATGGAGCATTGTGATGACCAGGTCATGCAGTATTGTGAAGAGAGGTGTCAGGGAGCATTGTGATGACATATGTAATGGCCCATTGTGATGAAAATGGCATGGAGCATTGTGATGCCAAGTGTCATGGAGGATTCTGATGACAAAGGTAATGGAGCATTGTGATGACAATGGCTTGGAGCATTGTGATGACAAGGGTCAGGGAGCATTGTGCTGACAAGTGCATGGAGAATTGTGATGACAAGGGTCATGGAGCATTCTGATGACAAGCTTGTGGAGTATTTTGATGACAATGGCATGGAGCATTGTGATGAAAATTGCATGGGGCTTTGTGATGAAAAAGACATGGAGCCTTTTCGTGACAGGGTTCCAGGAGCATACTGAAGACAAGTGTCAGGGAGCATTGTGATGACAAGTGTATTGAGCACTGTGATGACAAAGATCATGGAGAATTGTGATAAGAAGACCATGGATATGGGCCTCCCTGGTGGCGCAGTGGTTGAGAGTCCGCCTGCCGATGCAGGGGATACGGGTTCGTGCCCCGGTCTGGGAGGATCCCATAGGCCGCGGAGCGGCTGGGCCCGTGAGCCATGGCCGCTAGGCCTGCGCGTCCGGAGCCTGTGCTCCGCAACGGGAGGGGCCACAACAGTGAGAGGCCCGCATACCGCAAAAAGGGAAAAAAATAAAAAATAAAAAAGAAGACCATGGATAATTGTGATGATGAGCCTCATGGGGTGTTGTGATGATAAGTGTTATGGAACATTGTGATCACAAGTGTTTGGAGCATTATGATGACATGGGTCATGCTGAATACTGATTTCACTGTGATGACAATAGCTTGAAGCATTATGATGATGGGCATGGTGCATTGTGATGACAGGGTTCATGGAGCTTTGAGATGAAAAGAGGCATGGATCATTGTGATTACAAGGGTCTTGGAGCATTGTGATGACAAGGGCATGGAGCATTGTGATGAGAAGGCCATAGAACATTCTGATGACATGCGTCATGGAGCTTTGTGATGACAAGGGCATGGAGCAGTGTGATGAGAGGTTTCAAGGAACATTGTGATGACAATGACATGGAGCATTGTGATGCCAAGAGTCATGGTGCATTGTGACGAGAAGGGCAGGGAGCATTTTGATGACCGGGTCATGCAGCAATTTGATAAAAAGTGTAATGGAACATTTTGAGGGCAGGGGTTATAGAACATTGGGATGTCAGGGGTCTTGGAGCTATGGGATGAAATGGGTCATGGAGAATTTTGATGACAGGGCTTATGGAACATTGTGATGGCAGTGATCATGGAATATTGTGATGATAAGGGGATGTAGCATTGTGATGACTGGGTCATGGAATATTGTGATTACAGGGGTGAGGGAGTATTGTGATGACTAGTGATGGAACATTGTGATGTCCCTGGTGAGAGAGCATTTTGATGAGAAGAGCATGGACCATTGTGATTACAAGGTTTATGGAGCATTGCAATGACAAAGTTGTGAACCGTTGTGAGGAAATGCACGTGGCACATTGTGATGACAATGGTCATGGAGCACTGTTCTGACAAAGACATGGAGCATTGTGATGACAAGGGTCACGGAGAACTGTGATGAAATGTTCATGGAGCACTGAGCTTACAAAGGTCACAGAGCCTTGTGATGACGCAGGCATGGACCATTGTGATGACAAACTTTATGAAGCATTGTGATGACTGAAGTCACGGAGCATTGTGATGACAGGGGTCATGGAGCAGTGTGATGACAAGGGCATGGAGCATTGTGATGACAGGGGCATGGAGCATTGGTCTCAGAAATTTCATAGATTGTTGTGATGACAGTGGGCATGGTGCATTGTGATAACAAGTGCATGGAGCATTGTGATGAGAAGGTCATGGGGTACTGTGAAGACAGGTGTCAGGGAACATTGTGATGACATATGTCATGGTCCATTGCGATGACAATGGCATAGAGCATTGTGATGCCAAATGGAATGGAGGATTGTGATGACAAATATAATGGAGCATTGTGATGATTAGGGCTTGGAGCATTATGATGACAAGGGCCACTGAAAATTTTCATCACAAGGTTGTGAAGCATTTTGATGACAATGCCCTAGAGCATTGTGATGACAAAAGCATGGAGCCTTGTGATGACCGATCTCATGGAGCATACTGATGAAAATGGGCATGGAGCATTGTGATTACAGGGTCTTGGAACAGTGTGATGACAAGGGCATGGAGCATTGTGAGGAGAAGACCAAGGAGCATTCTGATGGCATGCGTCATTGAGCTTTGTGATGACAAGGGCATGGAGCATTGTGATTACATGGGTCTTGGAGCATTGTGATGAAAAGGGAATGGATCATTGTGATGAAAAAAGCATGGAGACTTGTCATGACAGGGTTCAAGGAGCATACAGACAACAAGTGTCAGGGAGCATTTTGATGAAAAGTGTATTGAGCATTGTGATGACGAAGGTCATGGAGCATTGTGATGAAAAGACCATGGATAATTTTGATGACGAGCGTCATGGGGCATTGTGATGACAAGTGTTATGGAATATTGTGATCACAAGGGTTTGGAGCATTGTTATGACAGAGGTGATGGAACATTTTGATTTCTTTGTTATGACAATCGCATGAAGCATTATGATGATTGGCATGGTGCACTGTGATGACAGGGTTCATGGATCATTGAGATGAAAAGTGGCATAGAGCATTGTGATTACAGTGTTCTTGGAGCAATGTGATGAGAAGGGTCATGGAGCCTTGTGATGAAAAGGCCATGGAACATCGTGATGGCAGGGGTCATGGAGCATTGTTATGACAGGGGTAATGGAGAATTGTGATGGCAAGGGCATGGAGCATTGTGATGAGAAGGCCATGGAGCATTCTGAGGACATGTGGCATGGAGCTTTGTGAAGACAAGGGCATGGAGCAATGTGATGAGAGCGTTCATGGAGCATTTTGATGACAATGACATGGAGCATTGTGATGCCAAGGGTCATGGATCTTTGTGATGACAAAGGTCATGGAGCATTTTGATGGCAAGTGTGTTGTGCATTGTGATGAGAAGGGCAGGGAGCATTCTGATGTCAGGGTCATGGAGTAATTTGATGAAAAGTGTCATGGAACATTTTGATGACAGGTGTTATGGAACATTGTGATGTCATGGGTCATCGAACATTGTGATGATAAGTGCATGTAGCATTGTGATGACAGGAGTCATGGAACAATGTGATGACAGGGGTGAGGGTGTATTGTGACAAATAGTGATGTAGCATTGTGATATCAGTGCTGAGAGAGCATTTGGATGAGAAGTGCATGGATCATTTTGATGACAAATATTATGGAGCATTGTGATGACAAGATTGTGGAGCACTGTGATGACAAGCGCAAGGTGCATTGTGATGACATGTGTCATGGAGCATTGTGCTGACAAGCGCATGGAGCATTGTGATGACAAGGGTCAAAGAGCATTGTGATGCAAAGTTCATGGAGCATTGTGGTTAAAAAGGTCACAGAGACTGTTCATGACGAGGGCATGGACCATTGTGATGACAAAGGTCATGAAGCATTGTGATGACTGGAGTCACGGCGCATTGTGATGACAGGGGTCATGGAGCATTGTGATAACAAGGGCATGGAGCATTGTGATGACAAGGTCATGGAACATTGTTCTAATAAGTTTCATAGATTATTGTGATGACAGTTGGAATGGCACATTGTGATGACAAGGGCATGAAGCAATGTGATCCCAAAGTTCATGGAGGATTGTGATGACAATGGAAATGGAGTATTGTGATGACAAGCGCATAGAGCATTGTAATAACAAGGTCATGTAGCATTTTGCTGACAAAGGCATGGAGCATTGTGATGACAGGTGTCATGGAGCACTGTGATGACAAGCGTCACGGAGCATTGTGAATACAGGGGTCATGGAGCATTAGGATGACAAGGGCATGGATCATTGGGATGACAAGGGTCATGGAGAATTGGGCTGAAAATGTTCCTGGAGTATTGTGATGACAGGGGTCATGGAGCATTGTGATGGCTACGGAATGGAGCATTGTGATGACAAGAGTCCCGGATCATTGTGTTGTCAGGTGTCATTGAATGTTGTGATGACAGTGATCATGGAGCATTGTGATGATATTGGTCTTGGATCATTGTGATGAGAAGGTCATGGAGCATTGGGCTGAAAATATTCATGGAGTATTGTGATGACAGGGGTCATGGAGCATTGTGATGATAAGGGAATGGAGCATGGTGATGACATGGTCCTTGAGCATTGTGATGAGATGACCATGGAGACTTGTGATGACAAGTCTCATGGAGCATTCTGATGAAAAGGGGCATGGAGCATTGTGATTACAGGGGTCTTGGAGCATTGTGATGACAAGGGCATGGAGCATTTTGAGGAGAAGGCCATGGAACATTCTGATGGCATGCGTCATGGAGCTTTGTGATGACAAGGGCATGTAGCTTTGTGATTACAGGGGTCTTGGAGCATTGTGATGACAAGCGTCATGGAGCCTTGTGATGACAAGGCTGTGGAACATTGTGATGGCAGGTATCATGGAGCATTGTTATGACAGAGGTAATGGATCATTGTGATGAGAAGGGCATTGAGCATTGGTCTGAAATGTTTCATGGATTATTGTGATGAGAGTGGACATGGAGCATTGTGATGAGAAGGGCACGGTACACTGTGATACATGGGTCATGGGGGATTGTAATGACAAGGGCATGGAGCATTGTGATGAGAAGGGCATCGAGCATTGTGATGACAATTGTCATGGATCTTTGTGATGACAAGGGCATGGAGCAATGTGATGAGAGGGTTCATGGAGCATTGTGGTGACAATGTCATGGAGCATTGTGATGCCAAGGGTCATGGAGCTTTGTGATGACAAAGGTCATGGAGCATTTTCATGACAAGGGTGTGGTGCATTGTGTTGAGAAGGGCAGGGAGCATTTTGATGACATGGTCATGCAGCAATTTGATGAAAATTGTAATGGAACATTTTGATGACAGGGGTTATAGAACATTGTGATGCCACGGGTCATGGAGCTTTGCGATGAAAAGGGTGATCGAGCATTTTGATGACAGGGGTTATGGAACATTGTGATGTCAGGGGTCATGGAACATTGTGCTGATAAGGGGATGTAGCATTGTGATGACAGGGGTCATGGAACATTGTGATAACTGGGGTGAGGGAGGATTGTGATGACTAGTGATGGAACATTGTGATATCTCATGTGAGAGAGCATTTGGATGAGAAGTGCATGGAGCATTGTGATTACAAGGTTTATGGAGCATAGCGATGACAAGGTTGTGGATCATTGTGATGAAAAGCACATGGCACATTGTGATGACAAGGGTCATGGAGCATTGTTCTGACAAAGACATGGAGCATTGTGATGACAAGGTTCACGGAGCATTGTGATGAAATGTTCATGGAGCATTGTGGTTACAAATGTCACAGAGCCTTGTGTTGAGGCGGGCATGGACCGTTCTGATGACAAACGTTATGAAGCAGTGTGATGACTGGAGTCACGGAGCATTGTGATGTCAGGGGTCATGGAGCATTGTGATGACAAGCGCATGGAGCATTGCTCTAATAAGTTTCAGGGATTATTGTGATGACAGTGGGAATGGAGCATTGTGATGACAAGGGCATGGAGCATTGTGATGACCAGGTCATGCAGTATTGTGAAGAGAGGTGTCAGGGAGCATTGTGATGACATATGTAATGGCCCATTGTGATGAAAATGGCATGGAGCATTGTGATGCCAAGTGTCATGGAGGATTCTGATGACAAAGGTAATGGAGCATTGTGATGACAATGGCTTGGAGCATTGTGATGACAAGGGTCAGGGAGCATTGTGCTGACAAGTGCATGGAGAATTGTGATGACAAGGGTCATGGAGCATTCTGATGACAAGCTTGTGGAGTATTTTGATGACAATGGCATGGAGCATTGTGATGAAAATTGCAT
Organism: Mesoplodon mirus; assembly: GCF_964341445.2. Classification (NCBI taxonomy): domain Eukaryota; kingdom Metazoa; phylum Chordata; class Mammalia; order Artiodactyla; family Ziphiidae; genus Mesoplodon; species Mesoplodon mirus. The sequence goes on from NW_028295234.1 coordinate 142,266, forward strand.
GGGGCTTTGTGATGAAAAAGACATGGAGCCTTTTCGTGACAGGGTTCAAGGAGCATACTGAAGACAAGTGTCAGGGAGCATTGTGATGACAAGTGTATTGAGCACTGTGATGACAAAGATCATGGAGAATTGTGATAAGAAGACCATGGATATGGGCCTCCCTGGTGGCGCAGTGGTTGAGAGTCCGCCTGCCGATGCAGGGGATACGGGTTCGTGCCCCGGTCTGGGAGGATCCCATAGGCCGCGGAGCGGCTTGGCCCGTGAGCCATGGCCGCTAGGCCTGCGTGTCCTGAGCCTGTGCTCCGCAACGGGAGGGGCCACGACAGTGAGAGGCCCGCATACCGCAAAAAGGAAAAAAAAACAAACAAAAAAAAAAGAAGACCAAGGATAATTGTGATGATGAGCCTCATGGGGTGTTGTGATGATAAGTGTTATGGAACATTGTGATCACAAGTGTTTGGAGCATTATGATGACATGGGTCATGCTGAATACTGATTTCACTGTGATGACAATAGCTTGAAGCATTATGATGATGGGCATGGTGCATTGTGATGACAGGGTTCATGGAGCTTTGAGATGAAAAGAGGCATGGATCATTGTGATTACAAGGGTCTTGGAGCACTGTGATGACAAGGGCATGGAGCATTGTGATGAGAAGGCCATAGAACATTCTGATGACATGCGTCATGGAGCTTTGTGATGACAAGGGCATGGAGCAGTGTGATGAGAGGTTTCAAGGAACATTGTGATGACAATGACATGGAGCATTGTGATGCCAAGAGTCATGGTGCATTGTGACGAGAAGGGCAGGGAGCATTTTGATGACCGGGTCATGCAGCAATTTGATAAAAAGTGTAATGGAACATTTTGAGGGCAGGGGTTATAGAACATTGTGATGTCAGGGGTCTTGGAGCTATGGGATGAAATGGGTCATGGAGAATTTTGATGACAGGGGTTATGGAACATTGTGATGGCAGTGGTCATGGAATATTGTGATGATAAGGGGATGTAGCATTGTGATGACTGGGTCATGGAACATTGTGATTACAGGGGTGAGGGAGTATTGTGATGACTAGTGATGGAACGTTGTGATGTCCCTGGTGAGAGAGCATTTTGATGAGAAGAGCATGGACCATTGTGATTACAAGGTTTATGGAGCATTGCAATGACAAAGTTGTGAACCGTTGTGAGGAAATGCACGTGGCACATTGTGATGACAATGGTCATGGAGCACTGTTCTGACAAAGACATGGAGCATTGTGATGACAAGTGTCACGGAGAACTGTGATGAAATGTTCATGGAGCACTGAGCTTACAAAGGTCACAGAGCCTTGTGATGACGCAGGCATGGACCATTGTGATGACAAACTTTATGAAGCATTGTGATGACTGAAGTCACGGAGCATTGTGATGACAGGGGTCATGGAGCAGTGTGATGACAAGGGCATGGAGCATTGTGATGACAGGGGCATGGAGCATTGGTCTCAGAAATTTCATAGATTGTTGTGATGACAGTGGGCATGGTGCATTGTGATAACAAGTGCATGGAGCATTGTGATGAGAAGGTCATGGAGTACTGTGAAGACAGGTGTCAGGGAACATGGTGATGACATATGTCATGGTCCATTGCGATGACAATGGCATAGAGCATTGTGATGCCAAATGGAATGGAGGATTGTGATGACAAATATAATGGAGCATTGTGATGATTAGGGCTTGGAGCATTATGATGACAAGGGCCACTGAAAATTTTCATCACAAGGTTGTGAAGCATTTTGATGACAATGCCCTAGAGCATTGTGATGACAAAACCATGGAGCCCTGTGATGGCCAATCTCATGGAGCATACTGATGAAAACGGGCATGGAGCATTGTGATTACAGGGTCTTGGAACAGTGTGATGACAAGGGCATGGAGCATTGTGAGGAGAAGACCAAGGAGCATTCTGATGGCATGCGTCATTGAGCTTTGTGATGACAAGGGCATGGAGCATTGTGATTACATGGGTCTTGGAGCATTGTGATGAAAAGAGAATGGATCATTGTGATGAAAAAAGCATGGAGACTTGTCATGACAGGGTTCAAGGAGCATACAGACAACAAGTGTCAGGGAGCATTTTGATGAAAAGTGTATTGAGCATTGTGATGACGAAGGTCATGGAGCATTGTGATGAAAAGACCATGGATAATTTTGATGACGAGCGTCATGGGGCATTGTGATGACAAGTGTTATGGAATATTGTGATCACAAGGGTTTGGAGCATTGTTATGACAGAGGTGATGGAACATTTTGATTTCTTTGTTATGACAATCGCATGAAGCATTATGATGATTGGCATGGTGCACTGTGATGACAGGGTTCATGGATCATTGAGATGAAAAGTGGCATAGAGCATTGTGATTACAGTGTTCTTGGAGCAATGTGATGAGAAGGGTCATGGAGCCTTGTGATGAAAAGGCCATGGAACATCGTGATGGCAGGGGTCATGGAGCATTGTTATGACAGGGGTAATGGAGAATTGTGATGGCAAGGGCATGGAGCATTGTGATGAGAAGGCCATGGAGCATTCTGAGGACATGTGGCATGGAGCTTTGTGAAGACAAGGGCATGGATCAATGTGATGAGAGCGTTCATGGAGCATTGTGATGACAATGACATGGAGCATTGTGATGCCAAAGGTCATGGATCTTTGTGATGACAAAGGTCATGGAGCATTTTGATGGCAAGTGTGTTGTGCATTGTGATGAGAAGGGCAGGGAGCATTCTGATGTCAGGGTCATGGAGCAATTTGATGAAAAGTGTCATGGAACATTTTGATGACAGGTGTTATGGAACATTGTGATGTCATGGGTCATCGAACATTGTGATGATAAGTGCATGTAGCATTGTGATGACAGGAGTCATGGAACAATGTGATGACAGGGGTGAGGGTGTATTGTGACAAATAGTGATGTAGCATTGTGATATCAGTGCTGAGAGAGCATTTGGATGAGAAGTGCATGGATCATTTTGATGACAAATATTATGGAGCATTGTGATGACAAGATTGTGGAGCACTGTGATGACAAGCGCAAGGTGCATTGTGATGACATGTGTCATGGAGCATTGTGCTGACAAGCGCATGGAGCATTGTGATGACAAGGGTCAAAGAGAATTGTGATGCAAAGTTCATGGAGCATTGTGGTTAAAAAGGTCACAGAGACTGTTCATGACGAGGGCATGGACCATTGTGATGACAAAGGTCATGAAGCATTGTGATGACTGGAGTCACGGCGCATTGTGATGACAGGGGTCATGGAGCATTGTGATAACAAGGGCATGGAGCATTGTGATGACAAGGTCATGGAACATTGTTCTAATAAGTTTCATAGATTATTGTGATGACAGTTGGAATGGCACATTGTGATGACAAGGGCATGAAGCAATGTGATCCCAAAGTTCATGGAGGATTGTGATGACAATGGAAATGGAGTATTGTGATGACAAGCGCATAGAGCATTGTAATAACAAGGTCATGTAGCATTTTGCTGACAAAGGCATGGAGCATTGTGATGACAGGTGTCATGGAGCACTGTGATGACAAGCGTCACGGAGCATTGTGAATACAGGGGTCATGGAGCATTAGGATGACAAGGGCATGGATCATTGGGATGACAAGGGTCATGGAGAATTGGGCTGAAAATGTTCCTGGAGTATTGTGATGACAGGGGTCATGGAGCATTGTGATGGCTACGGAATGGAGCTTTGTGTTGACAAGAGTCCCGGATCATTGTGTTGTCAGGTGTCATTGAATGTTGTGATGACAGTGATCATGGAGCATTGTGATGATATTGGTCTTGGAGCATTGTGATGAGAAGGTCATGGAGCATTGGGCTGAAAATATTCATGGAGTATTGTGATGACAGGGGTCATGGAGCATTGTGATGATAAGGGAATGGAGCATGGTGATGACATGGTCCTTGAGCATTGTGATGAGATGACCATGGAGACTTGTGATGACAAGTCTCATGGAGCATTCTGATGAAAAGAGGCATGAAGCATTGTGATTACAGGGGTCTTGGAGCATTGTGATGACAAGGGTCATGGAGCCTTGTGATGACAAGGCTGTGGAACATTGTGATGGCAGGTATCTTGGAGCATTGTTATGACAGAGGTAATGGATCATTGTGATGAGAAGGGCATTGAGCATTGGTCTGAAATGTTTCATGGATTATTGTGATGAGAGTGGACATGGAGCATTGTGATGAGAAGGGCACGGTACACTGTGATACATGGGTCATGGGGGATTGTAATGACAAGGGCATGGAGCATTGTGATGAGAAGGGCATCGAGCATTGTGATGACAAGTGTCATGGATCTTTGTGATGACAAGGGCATGGAGCAATGTGATGAGAGGGTTCATGGAGCATTGTGGTGACAATGTCATGGAGCATTGTGATGCCAAGGGTCATGGAGCTTTGTGATGACAAAGGTCATGGAGCATTTTCATGACAAGGGTGTGGTGCATTGTGTTGAGAAGGGCAGGGAGCATTTTGATGACATGGTCATGCAGCAATTTGATGAAAATTGTAATGGAACATTTTGATGACAGGGGTTATAGAACATTGTGATGCCAGGGGTCATGGAGCTTTGCGATGAAAAGGGTGATCGAGCATTTTGATGACAGGGGTTATGGAACATTGTGATGTCAGGGGTCATGGAACATTGTGCTGATAAGGGGATGTAGCATTGTGATGACAGGGGTCATGGAACATTGTGATAACTGGGGTGAGGGAGGATTGTGATGACTAGTGATGGAACATTGTGATATCTCATGTGAGAGAGCATTTGGATGAGAAGTGCATGGAGCATTGTGATTACAAGGTTTATGGAGCATAGCGATGACAAGGTTGTGGATCATTGTGATGAAAAGCACATGGCACATTGTGATGACAAGGGTCATGGAGCATTGTTCTGACAAAGACATGGAGCATTGTGATGACAAGGTTCACGGAGCATTGTGATGAAATGTTCATGGAGCATTGTGGTTACAAATGTCACAGAGCCTTGTGTTGAGGCGGGCATGGACCGTTCTGATGACAAACGTTATGAAGCAGTGTGATGACTGGAGTCACGGAGCATTGTGATGTCAGGGGTCATGGAGCATTGTGATGACAAGCGCATGGAGCATTGCTCTAATAAGTTTCAGGGATTATTGTGATGACAGTGGGAATGGAGCATTGTGATGACAAGGGCATGGAGCATTGTGATGACCAGGTCATGCAGTATTGTGAAGAGAGGTGTCAGGGAGCATTGTGATGACATATGTAATGGCCCATTGTGATGAAAATGGCATGGAGCATTGTGATGCCAAGTGTCATGGAGGATTCTGATGACAAAGGTAATGGAGCATTGTGATGACAATGGCTTGGAGCATTGTGATGACAAGGGTCAGGGAGCATTGTGCTGACAAGTGCATGGAGAATTGTGATGACAAGGGTCATGGAGCATTCTGATGACAAGCTTGTGGAGTATTTTGATGACAATGGCATGGAGCATTGTGATGAAAATTGCATGGGGCTTTGTGATGAAAAAGACATGGAGCCTTTTCGTGACAGGGTTCCAGGAGCATACTGAAGACAAGTGTCAGGGAGCATTGTGATGACAAGTGTATTGAGCACTGTGATGACAAAGATCATGGAGAATTGTGATAAGAAGACCATGGATATGGGACTCCCTGGTGGTGCAGTGGTTGAGAGTCCGCCTGCGGATGCAGGGGATACGGGTTCGTGCCCCGGTCTGGGAGGATCCCATAGGCCGCGGAGCGGCTGGGCCCGTGAGCCATGGCCGCTAGGCCTGCGCATCCGGAGCCTGTGCTCCGCAATGGGAGGGGCCACAACAGTGAGAGGCCCGCATACCGCAAAAAGGAAAAAAAAAAAAAAAAAAAGAAGACCATGGATAATTGTGATGATGAGCCTCATGGGGTGTTGTGATGATAAGTGTTATGGAACATTGTGATCACAAGTGTTTGGAGCATTATGATGACATGGGTCATGCTGAATACTGATTTCACTGTGATGACAATAGCTTGAAGCATTATGATGATGGGCATGGTGCATTGTGATGACAGGGTTCATGGAGCTTTGAGATGAAAAGAGGCATGGATCATTGTGATTACAAGGGTCTTGGAGCATTGTGATGACAAGGGCATGGAGCATTGTGATGAGAAGGCCATAGAGCATTCTGATGACATGCGTCATGGAGCTTTGTGATGACAAGGGCATGGAGCAGTGTATTGAGAGGTTTCAAGGAACATTGTGATGACAATGACATGGAGCATTGTGATGCCAAGAGTCATGGTGCATTGTGACGAGAAGGGCAGGGAGCATTTTGATGACCGGGTCATGCAGCAATTTGATAAATAGTGTAATGGAACATTTTGAGGGCAGGGGTTATAGAACATTGTGATGTCAGGGGTCTTGGAGCTATGGGATGAAATGGGTCATGGAGAATTTTGATGACAGGGCTTATGGAACACTGTGATGGCAGTGATCATGGAATATTGTGATGATAAGGGGATGTAGCATTGTGATGACTGGGTCATGGAATATTGTGATTACAGGGGTGAGGGAGTATTGTGATGACTAGTGATGGAACATTGTGATGTCCCTGGTGAGAGAGCATTTTGATGAGAAGAGCATGGACCATTGTGATTACAAGGTTTATGGAGCATTGCAATGACAAAGTTGTGAACCGTTGTGAGGAAATTCACGTGGCACATTGTGATGACAATGGTCATGGAGCACTGTTCTGACAAAGACATGGAGCATTGTGATGACAAGGGTCACGGAGAACTGTGATGAAATGTTCATGGAGCACTGAGCTTACAAAGGTCACAGAGCCTTGTGATGACGCAGGCATGGACCATTGTGATGACAAACTTTATGAAGCATTGTGATGACTGAAGTCACGGAGCATTGTGATGACAGGGGTCATGGAGCAGTGTGATGGCAAGGGCATGGAGCATTGTGATGAGAAGGTCATGGAGTACTGTGAAGACAGGTGTCAGGGAACATTGTGATGACATATGTCATGGTCCATTGCGATGACAATGGCATAGAGCATTGTGATGCCAAATGGAATGGAGGATTGTGATGACAAATATAATGGAGCATTGTGATGATTAGGGCTTGGAGCATTATGATGACAAGGGCCACTGAAAATTTTCATCACAAGGTTGTGAAGCATTTTGATGACAATGCCCTAGAGCATTGTGATGACAAAACCATGGAGCCTTGTGATGACCAATCTCATGGAGCATACTGATGAAAATGGGCATGCAGCATTGTGATTACAGGGTCTTGGAACAGTGTGATGACAAGGGCATGGAGCATTGTGAGGAGAAGACCAAGGAGCATTCTGATGGCATGCGTCATTGAGCTTTGTGATGACAAGGGCATGGAGCATTGTGATTACATGGGTCTTGGAGCATTGTGATGAAAAGAGAATGGATCATTGTGATGAAAAAAGCATGGAGACTTGTCATGACAGGGTTCAAGGAGCATACAGACAACAAGTGTCAGGGAGCATTTTGATGAAAAGTGTATTGAGCATTGTGATGACGAAGGTCATGGAGCATTGTGATGAAAAGACCATGGATAATTTTGATGACGAGCGTCATGGGGCATTGTGATGACAAGTGTTATGGAATATTGTGATCACAAGGGTTTGGAGCATTGTTATGACAGAGGTGATGGAACATTTTGATTTCTTTGTTATGACAATCGCATGAAGCATTATGATGATTGGCATGGTGCACTGTGATGACAGGGTTCATGGATCATTGAGATGAAAAGTGGCATAGAGCATTGTGATTACAGTGTTCTTGGAGCAATGTGATGAGAAGGGTCATGGAGCCTTGTGATGAAAAGGCCATGGAACATCGTGATGGCAGGGGTCATGGAGCATTGTTATGACAGGGGTAATGGAGAATTGTGATGGCAAGGGCATGGAGCATTGTGATGAGAAGGCCATGGAGCATTCTGAGGACATGTGGCATGGAGCTTTGTGAAGACAAGGGCATGGAGCAATGTGATGAGAGCGTTCATGGAGCATTGTGATGACAATGACATGGAGCATTGTGATGCCAAAGGTCATGGATCTTTGTGATGACAAAGGTCATGGAGCATTTTGATGGCAAGGGTGTTGTGCATTGTGATGAGAAGGGCAGGGAGCATTCTGATGTCAGGGTCATGGAGCAATTTGATGAAAAGTGTCATGGAACATTTTGATGACAGGTGTTATGGAACATTGTGATGTCATGGGTCATCGAACATTGTGATGATAAGTGCATGTAGCATTGTGATGACAGGAGTCATGGAACAATGTGATGACAGGGGTGAGGGTGTATTGTGACAAATAGTGATGTAGCATTGTGATATCAGTGCTGAGAGAGCATTTGGATGAGAAGTGCATGGATCATTTTGATGACAAATATTATGGAGCATTGTGATGACAAGATTGTGGAGCACTGTGATGACAAGCGCAAGGTGCATTGTGATGACATGTGTCATGGAGCATTGTGCTGACAAGCGCATGGAGCATTGTGATGACAAGGGTCAAAGAGCATTGTGATGCAAAGTTCATGGAGCATTGTGTTTAAAAAGGTCACAGAGACTGTTCATGACGAGGGCATGGACCATTGTGATGACAAAGGTCATGAAGCATTGTGATGACTGGAGTCACGGCGCATTGTGATGACAGGGGTCATGGAGCATTGTGATAACAAGGGCATGGAGCATTGTGATGACAAGGTCATGGAACATTGTTCTAATAAGTTTCATAGATTATTGTGATGACAGTTGGAATGGCACATTGTGATGACAAGGGCATGAAGCAATGTGATCCCAAAGTTCATGGAGGATTGTGATGACAATGGAAATGGAGTATTGTGATGACAAGCGCATAGAGCATTGTAATAACAAGGTCATGTAGCATTTTGCTGACAAAGGCATGGAGCATTGTGATGACAGGTGTCATGGAGCACTGTGATGACAAGCGTCACGGAGCATTGTGAATACAGGGGTCATGGAGCATTAGGATGACAAGGGCATGGATCATTGGGATGACAAGGGTCATGGAGAATTGGGCTGAAAATGTTCCTGGAGTATTGTGATGACAGGGGTCATGGAGCATTGTGATGGCTACGGAATGGAGCTTTGTGATGACAAGAGTCCCGGATCATTGTGTTGTCAGGTGTCATTGAATGTTGTGATGACAGTGATCATGGAGCATTGTGATGATATTGGTCTTGGAGCATTGTGATGAGAAGGTCATGGAGCATTGGGCTGAAAATATTCAGGGAGTATTGTGATGACAGGGGTCATGGAGCATTGTGATGATAAGGGAATGGAGCATGGTGATGACATGGTCCTTGAGCATTGTGATGAGATGACCATGGAGACTTGTGATGACAAGTCTCATGGAGCATTCTGATGAAAAGGGGCATGGAGCATTGTGATTACAGGGGTCTTGGAGCATTGTGATGACAAGGGCATGGAGCATTTTGAGGAGAAGGCCATGGAACATTCTGATGGCATGCGTCATGGAGCTTTGTGATGACAAGGGCATGTAGCTTTGTGATTACAGGGGTCTTGGAGCATTGTGATGACAAGGGTCATGGAGCCTTGTGATGACAAGGCTGTGGAACATTGTGATGGCAGGTATCATGGAGCATTGTTATGACAGAGGTAATGGATCATTGTGATGAGAAGGGCATTGAGCATTGGTCTGAAATGTTTCATGGATTATTGTGATGAGAGTGGACATGGAGCATTGTGATGAGAAGGGCACGGTACACTGTGATACATGGGTCATGGGGGATTGTAATGACAAGGGCATGGAGCATTGTGATGAGAAGGGCATCGAGCATTGTGATGACAAGTGTCATGGATCTTTGTGATGACAAGGGCATGGAGCAATGTGATGAGAGGGTTCATGGAGCATTGTGGTGACAATGTCATGGAGCATTGTGATGCCAAGGGTCATGGAGCTTTGTGATGACAAAGGTCATGGAGCATTTTCATGACAAGGGTGTGGTGCATTGTGTTGAGAAGGGCAGGGAGCATTTTGATGACATGGTCATGCAGCAATTTGATGAAAATTGTAATGGAACATTTTGATGACAGGGGTTATAGAACATTGTGATGCCAGGGGTCATGGAGCTTTGCGATGAAAACGGTGATGGAGCATTTTGATGACAGGGGTTATGGAACATTGTGATGTCAGGGGTCATGGAACATTGTGCTGATAAGGGGATGTAGCATTGTGATGACAGGGGTCATGGAACATTGTGATAACTGGGGTGAGGGAGGATAGTGATGACTAGTGATGGAACATTGTGATATCTCATGTGAGAGAGCATTTGGATGAGAAGTGCATGGAGCATTGTGTTTACAAGGTTTATGGAGCATAGCGATGACAAGGTTGTGGATCATTGTGATGAAAAGCACATGGCACATTGTGATGACAAGGGTCATGGAGCATTGTTCTGACAAAGACATGGAGCATTGTGATGACAAGGTTCACGGAGCATTGTGATGAAATGTTCATGGAGCATTGTGGTTACAAATGTCACAGAGCCTTGTGTTGAGGCGGGCATGGACCGTTCTGATGACAAACGTTATGAAGCAGTGTGATGACTGGAGTCACGGAGCATTGTGATGTCAGGGGTCATGGAGCATTGTGATGACAAGCGCATGGAGCATTGCTCTAATAAGTTTCAGGGATTATTGTGATGACAGTGGGAATGGAGCATTGTGATGACAAGGGCATGGAGCATTGTGATGACCAGGTCATGCAGTATTGTGAAGAGAGGTGTCAGGGAGCATTGTGATGACATATGTAATGGCCCATTGTGATGAAAATGGCATGGAGCATTGTGATGCCAAGTGTCATGGAGGATTCTGATGACAAAGGTAATGGAGCATTGTGATGACAATGGCTTGGAGCATTGTGATGACAAGGGTCAGGGAGCATTGTGCTGACAAGTGCATGGAGAATTGTGATGACAAGGGTCATGGAGCATTCTGATGACAAGCTTGTGGAGTATTTTGATGACAATGGCATGGAGCATTGTGATGAAAATTGCATGGGGCTTTGTGATGAAAAAGACATGGAGCCTTTTCGTGACAGGGTTCCAGGAGCATACTGAAGACAAGTGTCAGGGAGCATTGTGATGACAAGTGTATTGAGCACTGTGATGACAAAGATCATGGAGAATTGTGATAAGAAGACCATGGATATGGGCCTCCCTGGTGGCGCAGTGGTTGAGAGTCCGCCTGCCGATGCAGGGGATACGGGTTCGTGCCCCGGTCTGGGAGGATCCCATATGCCACGGAGCGGCTGGGCCCGTGAGCCATGGCCGCTAGGCCTGCGTGTCCGGAGCCTGTGCTCCGCAACGGGAGGGGCCACGGCAGTGAGAGGCCCGCATACCGCAAAAAGGAAAAAAAAAAAAAAGAAGACCATGGATAATTGTGATGATGAGCCTCATGGGGTGTTGTGATGATAAGTGTTATGGAACATTGTGATCACAAGTGTTTGGAGCATTATGATGACATGGGTCATGCTGAATACTGATTTCACTGTGATGACAATAGCTTGAAGCATTATGATGATGGGCATGGTGCATTGTGATGACAGGGTTCATGGAGCTTTGAGATGAAAAGAGGCATGGATCATTGTGATTACAAGGGTCTTGGAGCATTGTGATGACAAGGGCTTGGAGCATTATGATTTGAGGGGTCTTCAGCATTGTGATGAGAAGTGTCGTGGAACCTTGTGATGACAAGGCCGTGGAACATTTTGATGGCAGGTGTCATGGTGCATTGTTATGACAGGGGTAATGGAGCATTGTGATGAGAAAGATATGGATCATTGGTCTGAAATGTTTCATGGATTATTGTGATGAGAGAGGGCATGGAGCATTGTGATGACAAGGGCACGGAACACTGTGATACATGGGTCATGCAGGATTGTAATGACAAGGGCATGGAGAATTGTGATGAGAAGGGCATCGAGCATTGTGATGACAAATGTCATGGAGCTTTGTGATGACAAGGGCATGGAACAGTGTGATGAGAGGTTTCAAGGAACATTGTGATGACAATGACATGGAGCACTGCGATGCCAAGAGTCATGGTGCATTGTGACGAGAAGGGCAGGGAGCATTTTGATGACCGGGTCATGCAGCAATTTGATAAAAAGTGTAATGGAACATTTTGAGGGCAGGGGTTATAGAACATTGTGATGTCAGGGGTCTTGGAGCTATGGGATGAAATGGGTCATGGAGAATTTTGATGACAGGGGTTATGGAACATTGTGATGGCAGTGGTCATGGAATATTGTGATGATAAGGGGATGTAGCATTGTGATGACTGGGTCATGGAACATTGTGATTACAGGGGTGAGGGAGTATTGTGATGACTAGTGATGGAACATTGTGATGTCCCTGGTGAGAGAGCATTTTGATGAGAAGAGCATGGACCATTGTGATTACAAGGTTTATGGAGCATTGCAATGACAAAGTTGTGAACCGTTGTGAGGAAATGCACGTGGCACATTGTGATGACAATGGTCATGGAGCACTGTTCTGACAAAGACATGGAGCATTGTGATGACAAGTGTCACGGAGAACTGTGATGAAATGTTCATGGAGCACTGAGCTTACAAAGGTCACAGAGCCTTGTGATGACGCAGGCATGGACCATTGTGATGACAAACTTTATGAAGCATTGTAATGACTGAAGTCACGGAGCATTGTGATGACAGGGGTCATGGAGCAGTGTGATGACAAGGGCATGGAGCATTGTGATGACAGGGGCATGGAGCATTGGTCTCAGAAATTTCATAGATTGTTGTGATGACAGTGGGCATGGTGCATTGTGATAACAAGTGCATGGAGCATTGTGATGAGAAGGTCATGGAGTACTGTGAAGACAGGTGTCAGGGAACATTGTGATGACATATGTCATGGTCCATTGCGATGACAATGGCATAGAGCATTGTGATGCCAAATGGAATGGAGGATTGTGATGACAAATATAATGGAGCATTGTGATGATTAGGGCTTGGAGCATTATGATGACAAGGGCCACTGAAAATTTTCATCACAAGGTTGTGAAGCATTTTGATGACAATGCCCTAGAGCATTGTGATGACAAAACCATGGAGCCTTGTGATGACCAATCTCATGGAGCATACTGATGAAAACGGGCATGGAGCATTGTGATTACAGGGTCTTGGAAAAGTGTGATGACAAGGGCATGGAGCATTGTGAGGAGAAGACCAAGGAGCATTCTGATGGCATGCATCATTGAGCTTTGTGATGACAAGGGCATGGAGCATTGTGATTACATGGGTCTTGGAGCATTGTGATGAAAAGAGAATGGATCATTGTGATGAAAAAAGCATGGAGACTTGTCATGACAGGGTTCAAGGAGCATACAGACAACAAGTGTCAGGGAGCATTTTGATGAAAAGTGTATTGAGCATTGTGATGACAAAGGTCATGGAGCATTGTGATGAAAAGACCATGGATAATTTTGATGACGAGCATCATGGGGCATTGTGATGAGAAGTGTTATGGAATATTGTGATCACAAGGGTTTGGAGCATTGTTATGACAGAGGGGATGGAACATTTTGATTTCTTTGTTATGACAATCACATGAAGCATTATGATGATTGGCATGGTGCACTGTGATGACAGGGTTCATGGATCATTGAGATGAAAAGTGGCATAGAGCATTGTGATTACAGTGTTCTTGGAGCAATGTGATGAGAAGGGTCATGGAGCCTTGTGATGAAAAGGCCATGGAACATCGTGATGGCAGGGGTCATGGAGCATTGTTATGACAGGGGTAATGGAGAATTGTGATGGCAAGGGCATGGAGCATTGTGATGAGAAGGCCATGGAGCATTCTGAGGACATGTGGCATGGAGCTTTGTGAAGACAAGGGCATGGAGCAATGTGATGAGAGCGTTCATGGAGCATTGTGATGACAATGACATGGAGCATTGTGATGCCAAAGGTCATGGATCTTTGTGATGACAAAGGTCATGGAGCATTTTGATGGCAAGGGTGTTGTGCATTGTGATGAGAAGGGCAGGGAGCATTCTGATGTCAGGGTCATGGAGCAATTTGATGAAAAGTGTCATGGAACATTTTGATGACAGGTGTTATGGAACATTGTGATGTCATGGGTCATCGAACATTGTGATGATAAGTGCATGTAGCATTGTGATGACAGGAGTCATGGAACAATGTGATGACAGGGGTGAGGGTGTATTGTGACAAATAGTGATGTAGCATTGTGATATCAGTGCTGAGAGAGCATTTGGATGAGAAGTGCATGGATCATTTTGATGACAAATATTATGGAGCATTGTGATGACAAGATTGTGGAGCACTGTGATGACAAGCGCAAGGTGCATTGTGATGACATGTGTCATGGAGCTTTGTGCTGACAAGCGCATGGAGCATTGTGATGACAAGGGTCAAAGAGCATTGTGATACAAAGTTCATGGAGCATTGTGGTTAAAAAGGTCACAGAGACTGTTCATGACGAGTGCAAGGACCATTGTGATGACAAAGGTCATGAAGCATTGTGATGACTGGAGTCACGGCGCATTGTGATGACAGGGGTCATGGAGCATTGTGATAACAAGGGCATGGAGCATTGTGATGACAAGGTCATGGAACATTGTTCTAATAAGTTTCATAGATTATTGTGATGACAGTTGGAATGGCACATTGTGATGACAAGGGCATGAAGCAATGTGATCCCAAAGTTCATGGAGGATTGTGATGACAATGGAAATGGAGTATTGTGATGACAAGCGCATAGAGCATTGTAATAACAAGGTCATGTAGCATTTTGCTGACAAAGGCATGGAGCATTGTGATGACAGGTGTCATGGAGCACTGTGATGACAAGCGTCACGGAGCATTGTGAATACAGGGGTCATGGAGCATTAGGATGACAAGGGCATGGATCATTGGGATGACAAGGGTCATGGAGAATTGGGCTGAAAATGTTCCTGGAGTATTGTGATGACAGGGGTCATGGAGCATTGTGATGGCTACGGAATGGAGCTTTGTGATGACAAGAGTCCCGGATCATTGTGTTGTCAGGTGTCATTGAATGTTGTGATGACAGTGATCATGGAGCATTGTGATGATATTGGTCTTGGAGCATTGTGATGAGAAGGTCATGGAGCATTGGGCTGAAAATATTCATGGAGTATTGTGATGACAGGGGTCATGGAGCATTGTGATGATAAGGGAATGGAGCATGGTGATGACATGGTCCTTGAGCATTGTGATGAGATGACCATGGAGACTTGTGATGACAAGTCTCATGGAGCATTCTGATGAAAAGGGGCATGGAGCATTGTGATTACAGGGGTCTTGGAGCATTGTGATGACAAGGGCATGGAGCATTTTGAGAAGAAGGCCATGGAACATTCTGATGGCATGCGTCATGGAGCTTTGTGATGACAAGGGCATGTAGCTTTGTGATTACAGGGGTCTTGGAGCATTGTGATGACAAGGGTCATGGAGCCTTGTGATGACAAGGCTGTGGAACATTGTGATGGCAGGTATCATGGAGCATTGTTATGACAGAGGTAATGGATCATTGTGATGAGAAGGGCATTGAGCATTGGTCTGAAATGTTTCATGGATTATTGTGATGAGAGTGGACATGGAGCATTGTGATGAGAAGGGCACGGTACACTGTGATACATGGGTCATGGGGGATTGTAATGACAAGGGCATGGAGCATTGTGATGAGAAGGGCATCGAGCATTGTGATGACAAGTGTCATGGATCTTTGTGATGACAAGGGCATGGAGCAATGTGATGAGAGGGTTCATGGAGCATTGTGGTGACAATGTCATGGAGCATTGTGATGCCAAGGGTCATGGAGCTTTGTGATGACAAAGGTCATGGAGCATTTTCATGACAAGGGTGTGGTGCATTGTGTTGAGAAGGGCAGGGAGCATTTTGATGACATGGTCATGCAGCAATTTGATGAAAATTGTAATGGAACATTTTGATGACAGGGGTTATAGAACATTGTGATGCCAGGGGTCATGGAGCTTTGCGATGAAAACGGTGATGGAGCATTTTGATGACAGGGGTTATGGAACATTGTGATGTCAGGGGTCATGGAACATTGTGCTGATAAGGGGATGTAGCATTGTGATGACAGGGGTCATGGAACATTGTGATAACTGGGGTGAGGGAGGATAGTGATGACTAGTGATGGAACATTGTGATATCTCATGTGAGAGAGCATTTGGATGAGAAGTGCATGGAGCATTGTGTTTACAAGGTTTATGGAGCATAGCGATGACAAGGTTGTGGATCATTGTGATGAAAAGCACATGGCACATTGTGATGACAAGGGTCATGGAGCATTGTTCTGACAAAGACATGGAGCATTGTGATGACAAGGTTCACGGAGCATTGTGATGAAATGTTCATGGAGCATTGTGGTTACAAATGTCACAGAGCCTTGTGTTGAGGCGGGCATGGACCGTTCTGATGACAAACGTTATGAAGCAGTGTGATGACTGGAGTCACGGAGCATTGTGATGTCAGGGGTCATGGAGCATTGTGATGACAAGCGCATGGAGCATTGCTCTAATAAGTTTCAGGGATTATTGTGATGACAGTGGGAATGGAGCATTGTGATGACAAGGGCATGGAGCATTGTGATGACCAGGTCATGCAGTATTGTGAAGAGAGGTGTCAGGGAGCATTGTGATGACATATGTAATGGCCCATTGTGATGAAAATGGCATGGAGCATTGTGATGCCAAGTGTCATGGAGGATTCTGATGACAAAGGTAATGGAGCATTGTGATGACAATGGCTTGGAGCATTGTGATGACAAGGGTCAGGGAGCATTGTGCTGACAAGTGCATGGAGAATTGTGATGACAAGGGTCATGGAGCATTCTGATGACAAGCTTGTGGAGTATTTTGATGACAATGGCATGGAGCATTGTGATGAAAATTGCATGGGGCTTTGTGATGAAAAAGACATGGAGCCTTTTCGTGACAGGGTTCCAGGAGCATACTGAAGACAAGTGTCAGGGAGCATTGTGATGACAAGTGTATTGAGCACTGTGATGACAAAGATCATGGAGAATTGTGATAAGAAGACCATGGATATGGGCCTCCCTGGTGGCGCAGTGGTTGAGAGTCCGCCTGCCGATGCAGGGGATACGGGTTCGTGCCCCGGTCTGGGAGGATCCCATATGCCACGGAGCGGCTGGGCCCGTGAGCCATGGCCGCTAGGCCTGCGTGTCCGGAGCCTGTGCTCCGCAACGGGAGGGGCCACGGCAGTGAGAGGCCCGCATACCGCAAAAAGGAAAAAAAAAAAAAAAGAAGACCATGGATAATTGTGATGATGAGCCTCATGGGGTGTTGTGATGATAAGTGTTATGGAACATTGTGATCACAAGTGTTTGGAGCATTATGATGACATGGGTCATGCTGAATACTGATTTCACTGTGATGACAATAGCTTGAAGCATTATGATGATGGGCATGGTGCATTGTGATGACAGGGTTCATGGAGCTTTGAGATGAAAAGAGGCATGGATCATTGTGATTACAAGGGTCTTGGAGCATTGTGATGACAAGGGCTTGGAGCATTATGATTTGAGGGGTCTTCAGCATTGTGATGAGAAGTGTCGTGGAACCTTGTGATGACAAGGCCGTGGAACATTTTGATGGCAGGTGTCATGGTGCATTGTTATGACAGGGGTAATGGAGCATTGTGATGAGAAAGATATGGATCATTGGTCTGAAATGTTTCATGGATTATTGTGATGAGAGAGGGCATGGAGCATTGTGATGACAAGGGCACGGAACACTGTGATACATGGGTCATGCAGGATTGTAATGACAAGGGCATGGAGAATTGTGATGAGAAGGGCATCGAGCATTGTGATGACAAATGTCATGGAGCTTTGTGATGACAAGGGCATGGAACAGTGTGATGAGAGGTTTCAAGGAACATTGTGATGACAATGACATGGAGCACTGCGATGCCAAGAGTCATGGTGCATTGTGACGAGAAGGGCAGGGAGCATTTTGATGACCGGGTCATGCAGCAATTTGATAAAAAGTGTAATGGAACATTTTGAGGGCAGGGGTTATAGAACATTGTGATGTCAGGGGTCTTGGAGCTATGGGATGAAATGGGTCATGGAGAATTTTGATGACAGGGGTTATGGAACATTGTGATGGCAGTGGTCATGGAATATTGTGATGATAAGGGGATGTAGCATTGTGATGACTGGGTCATGGAACATTGTGATTACAGGGGTGAGGGAGTATTGTGATGACTAGTGATGGAACATTGTGATGTCCCTGGTGAGAGAGCATTTTGATGAGAAGAGCATGGACCATTGTGATTACAAGGTTTATGGAGCATTGCAATGACAAAGTTGTGAACCGTTGTGAGGAAATGCACGTGGCACATTGTGATGACAATGGTCATGGAGCACTGTTCTGACAAAGACATGGAGCATTGTGATGACAAGTGTCACGGAGAACTGTGATGAAATGTTCATGGAGCACTGAGCTTACAAAGGTCACAGAGCCTTGTGATGACGCAGGCATGGACCATTGTGATGACAAACTTTATGAAGCATTGTAATGACTGAAGTCACGGAGCATTGTGATGACAGGGGTCATGGAGCAGTGTGATGACAAGGGCATGGAGCATTGTGATGACAGGGGCATGGAGCATTGGTCTCAGAAATTTCATAGATTGTTGTGATGACAGTGGGCATGGTGCATTGTGATAACAAGTGCATGGAGCATTGTGATGAGAAGGTCATGGAGTACTGTGAAGACAGGTGTCAGGGAACATTGTGATGACATATGTCATGGTCCATTGCGATGACAATGGCATAGAGCATTGTGATGCCAAATGGAATGGAGGATTGTGATGACAAATATAATGGAGCATTGTGATGATTAGGGCTTGGAGCATTATGATGACAAGGGCCACTGAAAATTTTCATCACAAGGTTGTGAAGCATTTTGATGACAATGCCCTAGAGCATTGTGATGACAAAACCATGGAGCCTTGTGATGACCAATCTCATGGAGCATACTGATGAAAACGGGCATGGAGCATTGTGATTACAGGGTCTTGGAAAAGTGTGATGACAAGGGCATGGAGCATTGTGAGGAGAAGACCAAGGAGCATTCTGATGGCATGCATCATTGAGCTTTGTGATGACAAGGGCATGGAGCATTGTGATTACATGGGTCTTGGAGCATTGTGATGAAAAGAGAATGGATCATTGTGATGAAAAAAGCATGGAGACTTGTCATGACAGGGTTCAAGGAGCATACAGACAACAAGTGTCAGGGAGCATTTTGATGAAAAGTGTATTGAGCATTGTGATGACAAAGGTCATGGAGCATTGTGATGAAAAGACCATGGATAATTTTGATGACGAGCATCATGGGGCATTGTGATGAGAAGTGTTATGGAATATTGTGATCACAAGGGTTTGGAGCATTGTTATGACAGAGGGGATGGAACATTTTGATTTCTTTGTTATGACAATCACATGAAGCATTATGATGATTGGCATGGTGCACTGTGATGACAGGGTTCATGGATCATTGAGATGAAAAGTGGCATAGAGCATTGTGATTACAGTGTTCTTGGAGCAATGTGATGAGAAGGGTCATGGAGCCTTGTGATGAAAAGGCCATGGAACATCGTGATGGCAGGGGTCATGGAGCATTGTTATGACAGGGGTAATGGAGAATTGTGATGGCAAGGGCATGGAGCATTGTGATGAGAAGGCCATGGAGCATTCTGAGGACATGTGGCATGGAGCTTTGTGAAGACAAGGGCATGGAGCAATGTGATGAGAGCGTTCATGGAGCATTGTGATGACAATGACATGGAGCATTGTGATGCCAAAGGTCATGGATCTTTGTGATGACAAAGGTCATGGAGCATTTTGATGGCAAGGGTGTTGTGCATTGTGATGAGAAGGGCAGGGAGCATTCTGATGTCAGGGTCATGGAGCAATTTGATGAAAAGTGTCATGGAACATTTTGATGACAGGTGTTATGGAACATTGTGATGTCATGGGTCATCGAACATTGTGATGATAAGTGCATGTAGCATTGTGATGACAGGAGTCATGGAACAATGTGATGACAGGGGTGAGGGTGTATTGTGACAAATAGTGATGTAGCATTGTGATATCAGTGCTGAGAGAGCATTTGGATGAGAAGTGCATGGATCATTTTGATGACAAATATTATGGAGCATTGTGATGACAAGATTGTGGAGCACTGTGATGACAAGCGCAAGGTGCATTGTGATGACATGTGTCATGGAGCTTTGTGCTGACAAGCGCATGGAGCATTGTGATGACAAGGGTCAAAGAGCATTGTGATACAAAGTTCATGGAGCATTGTGGTTAAAAAGGTCACAGAGACTGTTCATGACGAGTGCAAGGACCATTGTGATGACAAAGGTCATGAAGCATTGTGATGACTGGAGTCACGGCGCATTGTGATGACAGGGGTCATGGAGCATTGTGATAACAAGGGCATGGAGCATTGTGATGACAAGGTCATGGAACATTGTTCTAATAAGTTTCATAGATTATTGTGATGACAGTTGGAATGGCACATTGTGATGACAAGGGCATGAAGCAATGTGATCCCAAAGTTCATGGAGGATTGTGATGACAATGGAAATGGAGTATTGTGATGACAAGCGCATAGAGCATTGTAATAACAAGGTCATGTAGCATTTTGCTGACAAAGGCATGGAGCATTGTGATGACAGGTGTCATGGAGCACTGTGATGACAAGCGTCACGGAGCATTGTGAATACAGGGGTCATGGAGCATTAGGATGACAAGGGCATGGATCATTGGGATGACAAGGGTCATGGAGAATTGGGCTGAAAATGTTCCTGGAGTATTGTGATGACAGGGGTCATGGAGCATTGTGATGGCTACGGAATGGAGCTTTGTGATGACAAGAGTCCCGGATCATTGTGTTGTCAGGTGTCATTGAATGTTGTGATGACAGTGATCATGGAGCATTGTGATGATATTGGTCTTGGAGCATTGTGATGAGAAGGTCATGGAGCATTGGGCTGAAAATATTCATGGAGTATTGTGATGACAGGGGTCATGGAGCATTGTGATGATAAGGGAATGGAGCATGGTGATGACATGGTCCTTGAGCATTGTGATGAGATGACCATGGAGACTTGTGATGACAAGTCTCATGGAGCATTCTGATGAAAAGGGGCATGGAGCATTGTGATTACAGGGGTCTTGGAGCATTGTGATGACAAGGGCATGGAGCATTTTGAGAAGAAGGCCATGGAACATTCTGATGGCATGCGTCATGGAGCTTTGTGATGACAAGGGCATGTAGCTTTGTGATTACAGGGGTCTTGGAGCATTGTGATGACAAGGGTCATGGAGCCTTGTGATGACAAGGCTGTGGAACATTGTGATGGCAGGTATCATGGAGCATTGTTATGACAGAGGTAATGGATCATTGTGATGAGAAGGGCATTGAGCATTGGTCTGAAATGTTTCATGGATTATTGTGATGAGAGTGGACATGGAGCATTGTGATGAGAAGGGCACGGTACACTGTGATACATGGGTCATGGGGGATTGTAATGACAAGGGCATGGAGCATTGTGATGAGAAGGGCATCGAGCATTGTGATGACAAGTGTCATGGATCTTTGTGATGACAAGGGCATGGAGCAATGTGATGAGAGGGTTCATGGAGCATTGTGGTGACAATGTCATGGAGCATTGTGATGCCAAGGGTCATGGAGCTTTGTGATGACAAAGGTCATGGAGCATTTTCATGACAAGGGTGTGGTGCATTGTGTTGAGAAGGGCAGGGAGCATTTTGATGACATGGTCATGCAGCAATTTGATGAAAATTGTAATGGAACATTTTGATGACAGGGGTTATAGAACATTGTGATGCCAGGGGTCATGGAGCTTTGCGATGAAAACGGTGATGGAGCATTTTGATGACAGGGGTTATGGAACATTGTGATGTCAGGGGTCATGGAACATTGTGCTGATAAGGGGATGTAGCATTGTGATGACAGGGGTCATGGAACATTGTGATAACTGGGGTGAGGGAGGATAGTGATGACTAGTGATGGAACATTGTGATATCTCATGTGAGAGAGCATTTGGATGAGAAGTGCATGGAGCATTGTGTTTACAAGGTTTATGGAGCATAGCGATGACAAGGTTGTGGATCATTGTGATGAAAAGCACATGGCACATTGTGATGACAAGGGTCATGGAGCATTGTTCTGACAAAGACATGGAGCATTGTGATGACAAGGTTCACGGAGCATTGTGATGAAATGTTCATGGAGCATTGTGGTTACAAATGTCACAGAGCCTTGTGTTGAGGCGGGCATGGACCGTTCTGATGACAAACGTTATGAAGCAGTGTGATGACTGGAGTCACGGAGCATTGTGATGTCAGGGGTCATGGAGCATTGTGATGACAAGCGCATGGAGCATTGCTCTAATAAGTTTCAGGGATTATTGTGATGACAGTGGGAATGGAGCATTGTGATGACAAGGGCATGGAGCATTGTGATGACCAGGTCATGCAGTATTGTGAAGAGAGGTGTCAGGGAGCATTGTGATGACATATGTAATGGCCCATTGTGATGAAAATGGCATGGAGCATTGTGATGCCAAGTGTCATGGAGGATTCTGATGACAAAGGTAATGGAGCATTGTGATGACAATGGCTTGGAGCATTGTGATGACAAGGGTCAGGGAGCATTGTGCTGACAAGTGCATGGAGAATTGTGATGACAAGGGTCATGGAGCATTCTGATGACAAGCTTGTGGAGTATTTTGATGACAATGGCATGGAGCATTGTGATGAAAATTGCATGGGGCTTTGTGATGAAAAAGACATGGAGCCTTTTCGTGACAGGGTTCCAGGAGCATACTGAAGACAAGTGTCAGGGAGCATTGTGATGACAAGTATATTGAGCATTGTGATGACAAAGATCATGGAGAATTGTGATAAGAAGACCATGGATATGGGCCTCCCTGGTGGCGCAGTGGTTGAGAGTCCGCCTGCCGATGCAGGGGATACGGGTTCGTGCCCCGGTCTGGGAGGATCCCATATGAAACGGAGCGGCTGGCCCCGTGAGCCATGGCCGCTAGGCCTGCGTGTCCTGAGCCTGTGCTCCGCAACGGGAGGGGCCACGACAGTGAGAGGCCCGCATACCGCAAAAAGGAAAAAAAAAAAAAAGAAGACCATGGATAATTGTGATGATGAGCCTCATGGGGTGTTGTGATGATAAGTGTTATGGAACATTGTGATCACAAGTGTTTGGAGCATTATGATGACATGGGTCATGCTGAATACTG
Organism: Mesoplodon mirus; assembly: GCF_964341445.2. NCBI lineage: Eukaryota > Metazoa > Chordata > Mammalia > Artiodactyla > Ziphiidae > Mesoplodon > Mesoplodon mirus. Next base: position 165,757 of record NW_028295234.1, read on the forward strand.
ATTTCACTGTGATGACAATAGCTTGAAGCATTATGATGATGGGCATGGTGCATTGTGATGACAGGGTTCATGGAGCTTTGAGATGAAAAGAGGCATGGATCATTGTGATTACAAGGGTCTTGGAGCATTGTGATGACAAGGGCATGGAGCATTGTGATGAGAAGGCCATAGAACATTCTGATGACATGCGTCATGGAGTTTTGTGATGACAAGGGCATGGAGCATTATGATTTGAGGGGTCTTCAGCATTGTGATGAGAAGTGTCGTGGAACCTTGTGATGACAAGGCCGTGGAACATTTTGATGGCAGGTGTCATGGTGCATTGTTATGACAGGGGTAATGGAGCATTGTGATGAGAAAGATATGGATCATTGGTCTGAAATGTTTCATGGATTATTGTGATGAGAGAGGGCATGGAGCATTGTGATGACAAGGGCACGGAACACTGTGATACATGGGTCATGCAGGATTGTAATGACAAGGGCATGGAGAATTGTGATGAGAAGGGCATCGAGCATTGTGATGACAAATGTCATGGAGCTTTGTGATGACAAGGGCATGGAGCAGTGTGATGAGAGGTTTCAAGGAACATTGTGATGACAATGACATGGAGCACTGTGATGCCAAGAGTCATGGTGCATTGTGACGAGAAGGGCAGGGAGCATTTTGATGACCGGGTCATGCAGCAATTTGATAAAAAGTGTAATGGAACATTTTGAGGGCAGGGGTTATAGAACATTGTGATGTCAGGGGTCTTGGAGCTATGGGATGAAATGGGTCATGGAGAATTTTGATGACAGGGGTTATGGAACATTGTGATGGCAGTGGTCATGGAATATTGTGATGATAAGGGGATGTAGCATTGTGATGACTGGGTCATGGAACATTGTGATTACAGGGGTGAGGGAGTATTGTGATGACTAGTGATGGAACATTGTGATGTCCCTGGTGAGAGAGCATTTTGATGAGAAGAGCATGGACCATTGTGATTACAAGGTTTATGGAGCATTGCAATGACAAAGTTGTGAACCGTTGTGAGGAAATGCACGTGGCACATTGTGATGACAATGGTCATGGAGCACTGTTCTGACAAAGACATGGAGCATTGTGATGACAAGGGTCACGGAGAACTGTGATGAAATGTTCATGGAGCACTGAGCTTACAAAGGTCACAGAGCCTTGTGATGACGCAGGCATGGACCATTGTGATGACAAACTTTATGAAGCATTGTGATGACTGAAGTCACGGAGCATTGTGATGACAGGGGTCATGGAGCAGTGTGATGACAAGGGCATGGAGCATTGTGATGACAGGGGCATGGAGCATTGGTCTCAGAAATTTCATAGATTGTTGTGATGACAGTGGGCATGGTGCATTGTGATAACAAGTGCATGGAGCATTGTGATGAGAAGGTCATGGAGTACTGTGAAGACAGGTGTCAGGGAACATTGTGATGACATATGTCATGGTCCATTGCGATGACAATGGCATAGAGCATTGTGATGCCAAATGGAATGGAGGATTGTGATGACAAATATAATGGAGCATTGTGATGATTAGGGCTTGGAGCATTATGATGACAAGGGCCACTGAAAATTTTCATCACAAGGTTGTGAAGCATTTTGATGACAATGCCCTAGAGCATTGTGATGACAAAACCATGGAGCCTTGTGATGACCAATCTCATGGAGCATACTGATGAAAACGGGCATGGAGCATTGTGATTACAGGGTCTTGGAACAGTGTGATGACAAGGGCATGGAGCATTGTGAGGAGAAGACCAAGGAGCATTCTGATGGCATGCGTCATTGAGCTTTGTGATGACAAGGGCATGGAGCATTGTGATTACATGGGTCTTGGAGCATTGTGATGAAAAGAGAATGGATCATTGTGATGAAAAAAGCATGGAGACTTGTCATGACAGGGTTCAAGGAGCATACAGACAACAAGTGTCAGGGAGCATTTTGATGAAAAGTGTATTGAGCATTGTGATGACGAAGGTCATGGAGCATTGTGATGAAAAGACCATGGATAATTTTGATGACGAGCATCATGGGGCATTGTGATGAGAAGTGTTATGGAATATTGTGATCACAAGGGTTTGGAGCATTGTTATGACAGAGGGGATGGAACATTTTGATTTCTTTGTTATGACAATCGCATGAAGCATTATGATGATTGGCATGGTGCACTGTGATGACAGGGTTCATGGATCATTGAGATGAAAAGTGGCATAGAGCATTGTGATTACAGTGTTCTTGGAGCAATGTGATGAGAAGGGTCATGGAGCCTTGTGATGAAAAGGCCATGGAACATCGTGATGGCAGGGGTCATGGAGCATTGTTATGACAGGGGTAATGGAGAATTGTGATGGCAAGGGCATGGAGCATTGTGATGAGAAGGCCATGGAGCATTCTGAGGACATGTGGCATGGAGCTTTGTGAAGACAAGGGCATGGAGCAATGTGATGAGAGCGTTCATGGAGCATTGTGATGACAATGACGTGGAGCATTGTGATGCCAAAGGTCATGGATCTTTGTGATGACAAAGGTCATGGAGCATTTTGATGGCAAGTGTGTTGTGCATTGTGATGAGAAGGGCAGGGAGCATTCTGATGTCAGGGTCATGGAGCAATTTGATGAAAAGTGTCATGGAACATTTTGATGACAGGTGTTATGGAACATTGTGATGTCATGGGTCATCGAACATTGTGATGATAAGTGCATGTAGCATTGTGATGACAGGAGTCATGGAACAATGTGATGACAGGGGTGAGGGTGTATTGTGACAAATAGTGATGTAGCATTGTGATATCAGTGCTGAGAGAGCATTTGGATGAGAAGTGCATGGATCATTTTGATGACAAATATTATGGAGCATTGTGATGACAAGATTGTGGAGCACTGTGATGACAAGCGCAAGGTGCATTGTGATGACATGTGTCATGGAGCTTTGTGCTGACAAGCGCATGGAGCATTGTGATGACAAGGGTCAAAGAGCATTGTGATACAAAGTTCATGGAGCATTGTGGTTAAATAGGTCACAGAGACTGTTCATGACGAGTGCATGGACCATTGTGATGACAAAGGTCATGAAGCATTGTGATGACTGGAGTCACGGCGCATTGTGATGACAGGGGTCATGGAGCATTGTGATAACAAGGGCATGGAGCATTGTGATGACAAGGTCATGGAACATTGTTCTAATAAGTTTCATAGATTATTGTGATGACAGTTGGAATGGCACATTGTGATGACAAGGGCATGAAGCAATGTGATCCCAAAGTTCATGGAGGATTGTGATGACAATGGAAATGGAGTATTGTGATGACAAGCGCATAGAGCATTGTAATAACAAGGTCATGTAGCATTTTGCTGACAAAGGCATGGAGCATTGTGATGACAGGTGTCATGGAGCACTGTGATGACAAGCGTCACGGAGCATTGTGAATACAGGGGTCATGGAGCATTAGGATGACAAGGGCATGGATCATTGGGATGACAAGGGTCATGGAGAATTGGGCTGAAAATGTTCCTGGAGTATTGTGATGACAGGGGTCATGGAGCATTGTGATGGCTACGGAATGGAGCTTTGTGATGACAAGAGTCCCGGATCATTGTGTTGTCAGGTGTCATTGAATGTTGTGATGACAGTGATCATGGAGCATTGTGATGATATTGGTCTTGGAGCATTGTGATGAGAAGGTCATGGAGCATTGGGCTGAAAATATTCATGGAGTATTGTGATGACAGGGGTCATGGAGCATTGTGATGATAAGGGAATGGAGCATGGTGATGACATGGTCCTTGAGCATTGTGATGAGATGACCATGGAGACTTGTGATGACAAGTCTCATGGAGCATTCTGATGAAAAGGGGCATGGAGCATTGTGATTACAGGGGTCTTGGAGCATTGTGATGACAAGGGCATGGAGCATTTTGAGGAGAAGGCCATGGAACATTCTGATGGCATGCGTCATGGAGCTTTGTGATGACAAGGGCATGTAGCTTTGTGATTACAGGGGTCTTGGAGCATTGTGATGACAAGGGTCATGGAGCCTTGTGATGACAAGGCTGTGGAACATTGTGATGGCAGGTATCATGGAGCATTGTTATGACAGAGGTAATGGATCATTGTGATGAGAAGGGCATTGAGCATTGGTCTGAAATGTTTCATGGATTATTGTGATGAGAGTGGACATGGAGCATTGTGATGAGAAGGGCACGGTACACTGTGATACATGGGTCATGGGGGATTGTAATGACAAGGGCATGGAGCATTGTGATGAGAAGGGCATCGAGCATTGTGATGACAAGTGTCATGGATCTTTGTGATGACAAGGGCATGGAGCAATGTGATGAGAGGGTTCATGGAGCATTGTGGTGACAATGTCATGGAGCATTGTGATGCCAAGGGTCATGGAGCTTTGTGATGACAAAGGTCATGGAGCATTTTCATGACAAGGGTGTGGTGCATTGTGTTGAGAAGGGCAGGGAGCATTTTGATGACATGGTCATGCAGCAATTTGATGAAAATTGTAATGGAACATTTTGATGACAGGGGTTATAGAACATTGTGATGCCAGGGGTCATGGAGCTTTGCGATGAAAACGGTGATGGAGCATTTTGATGACAGGGGTTATGGAACATTGTGATGTCAGGGGTCATGGAACATTGTGCTGATAAGGGGATGTAGCATTGTGATGACAGGGGTCATGGAACATTGTGATAACTGGGGTGAGGGAGGATTGTGATGACTAGTGATGGAACATTGTGATATCTCATGTGAGAGAGCATTTGGATGAGAAGTGCATGGAGCATTGTGATTACAAGGTTTATGGAGCATAGCGATGACAAGGTTGTGGATCATTGTGATGAAAAGCACATGGCACATTGTGATGACAAGGGTCATGGAGCATTGTTCTGACAAAGACATGGAGCATTGTGATGACAAGGTTCACGGAGCATTGTGATGAAATGTTCATGGAGCATTGTGGTTACAAATGTCACAGAGCCTTGTGTTGAGGCGGGCATGGACCGTTCTGATGACAAACGTTATGAAGCAGTGTGATGACTGGAGTCACGGAGCATTGTGATGTCAGGGGTCATGGAGCATTGTGATGACAAGCGCATGGAGCATTGCTCTAATAAGTTTCAGGGATTATTGTGATGACAGTGGGAATGGAGCATTGTGATGACAAGGGCATGGAGCATTGTGATGACCAGGTCATGCAGTATTGTGAAGAGAGGTGTCAGGGAGCATTGTGATGACATATGTAATGGCCCATTGTGATGAAAATGGCATGGAGCATTGTGATGCCAAGTGTCATGGAGGATTCTGATGACAAAGGTAATGGAGCATTGTGATGACAATGGCTTGGAGCATTGTGATGACAAGGGTCAGGGAGCATTGTGCTGACAAGTGCATGGAGAATTGTGATGATAAGGGTCATGGAGCATTCTGATGACAAGCTTGTGGAGTATTTTGATGACAATGGCATGGAGCATTGTGATGAAAATTGCATGTGGCTTTGTGATGAAAAAGACATGGAGCCTTTTCGTGACAGGGTTCCAGGAGCATACTGAAGACAAGTGTCAGGGAGCATTGTGATGACAAGTGTATTGAGCACTGTGATGACAAAGATCATGGAGAATTGTGATAAGAAGACCATGGATATGGGCCTCCCTGGTGGCGCAGTGGTTGAGAGTCCGCCTGCGGATGCAGGGGATACGGGTTCGTGCCCCAGTCTGGGAGGATCCCATAGGCCGCGGAGCGGCTGGGCCCATGAGCCATGGCCGCTAGGCCTGCGCGTCCGGAGCCTGTGCTCCGCAATGGGAGGGGCCACAACAGTGAGAGGCCCGCATACCGCAAAAAGGAAAAAAAAAAAGAAGACCATGGATAATTGTGATGATGAGCCTCATGGGGTGTTGTGATGATAAGTGTTATGGAACATTGTGATCACAAGTGTTTGGAGCATTATGATGACATGGGTCATGCTGAATACTGATTTCACTGTGATGACAATAGCTTGAAGCATTATGATGATGGGCATGGTGCATTGTGATGACAGGGTTCATGGAGCTTTGAGATGAAAAGAGGCACGGATCATTGTGATTACAAGGGTCTTGGAGCATTGTGATGACAAGGGCATGGAGCATTGTGATGAGAAGGCCATAGAACATTCTGATGACATGCGTCATGGAGCTTTGTGATGACAAGGGCATGGAGCAGTGTGATGAGAGGTTTCAAGGAACATTGTGATGACAATGACATGGAGCATTGTGATGCCAAGAGTCATGGTGCATTGTGACGAGAAGGGCAGGGAGCATTTTGATGACCGGGTCATGCAGCAATTTGATAAAAAGTGTAATGGAACATTTTGAGGGCAGGGGTTATAGAACATTGTGATGTCAGGGGTCTTGGAGCTATGGGATGAAATGGGTCATGGAGAATTTTGATGACAGGGGTTATGGAACATTGTGATGGCAGTGGTCATGGAATATTGTGATGATAAGGGGATGTAGCATTGTGATGACTGGGTCATGGAACATTGTGATTACAGGGGTGAGGGAGTATTGTGATGACTAGTGATGGAACATTGTGATGTCCCTGGTGAGAGAGCATTTTGATGAGAAGAGCATGGACCTTTGTGATTACAAGGTTTATGGAGCATTGCAATGACAAAGTTGTGAACCGTTGTGAGGAAATGCACGTGGCACATTGTGATGACAATGGTCATGGAGCACTGTTCTGACAAAGACATGGAGCATTGTGATGACAAGGGTCACGGAGAACTGTGATGAAATGTTCATGGAGCACTGAGCTTACAAAGGTCACAGAGCCTTGTGATGACGCAGGCATGGACCATTGTGATGACAAACTTTATGAAGCATTGTGATGACTGAAGTCACGGAGCATTGTGATGACAGGGGTCATGGAGCAGTGTGATGACAAGGGCATGGAGCATTGTGATGACAGGGGCATGGAGCATTGGTCTCAGAAATTTCATAGATTGTTGTGATGACAGTGGGCATGGTGCATTGTGATAACAAGTGCATGGAGCATTGTGATGAGAAGGTCATGGAGTACTGTGAAGACAGGTGTCAGGGAACATTGTGATGACATATGTCATGGTCCATTGCGATGACAATGGCATAGAGCATTGTGATGCCAAATGGAATGGAGGATTGTGATGACAAATATAATGGAGCATTGTGATGATTAGGGCTTGGAGCATTATGATGACAAGGGCCACTGAAAATTTTCATCACAAGATTGTGAAGCATTTTGATGACAATGCCCTAGAGCATTGTGATGACAAAACCATGGAGCCTTGTGATGACCAATCTCATGGAGCATACTGATGAAAACGGGCATGGAGCATTGTGATTACAGGGTCTTGGAACAGTGTGATGACAAGGGCATGGAGCATTGTGAGGAGAAGACCAAGGAGCATTCTGATGGCATGCGTCATTGAGCTTTGTGATGACAAGGGCATGGAGCATTGTGATTACATGGGTCTTGGAGCATTGTGATGAAAAGAGAATGGATCATTGTGATGAAAAATGCATGGAGACTTGTCATGACAGGGTTCAAGGAGCATACAGACAACAAGTGTCAGGGAGCATTTTGATGAAAAGTGTATTGAGCATTGTGATGACGAAGGTCATGGAGCATTGTGATGAAAAGACCATGGATAATTTTGATGACGAGCATCATGGGGCATTGTGATGAGAAGTGTTATGGAATATTGTGATCACAAGGGTTTGGAGCATTGTTATGACAGAGGGGATGGAACATTTTGATTTCTTTGTTATGACAATCGCATGAAGCATTATGATGATTGGCATGGTGCACTGTGATGACAGGGTTCATGGATCATTGAGATGAAAAGTGGCATAGAGCATTGTGATTACAGTGTTCTTGGAGCAATGTGATGAGAAGGGTCATGGAGCCTTGTGATGAAAAGGCCATGGAACATCGTGATGGCAGGGGTCATGGAGCATTGTTATGACAGGGGTAATGGAGAATTGTGATGGCAAGGGCATGGAGCATTGTGATGAGAAGGCCATGGAGCATTCTGAGGACATGTGGCATGGAGCTTTGTGAAGACAAGGGCATGGAGCAATGTGATGAGAGCGTTCATGGAGCATTGTGATGACAATGACATGGAGCATTGTGATGCCAAAGGTCATGGATCTTTGTGATGACAAAGGTCATGGAGCATTTTGATGGCAAGGGTGTTGTGCATTGTGATGAGAAGGGCAGGGAGCATTCTGATGTCAGGGTCATGGAGCAATTTGATGAAAAGTGTCATGGAACATTTTGATGACAGGTGTTATGGAACATTGTGATGTCATGGGTCATCGAACATTGTGATGATAAGTGCATGTAGCATTGTGATGACAGGAGTCATGGAACAATGTGATGACAGGGGTGAGGGTGTATTGTGACAAATAGTGATGTAGCATTGTGATATCAGTGCTGAGAGAGCATTTGGATGAGAAGTGCATGGATCATTTTGATGACAAATATTATGGAGCATTGTGATGACAAGATTGTGGAGCACTGTGATGACAAGCGCAAGGTGCATTGTGATGACATGTGTCATGGAGCTTTGTGCTGACAAGCGCATGGAGCATTGTGATGACAAGGGTCAAAGAGCATTGTGATACAAAGTTCATGGAGCATTGTGGTTAAAAAGGTCACAGAGACTGTTCATGACGAGTGCAAGGACCATTGTGATGACAAAGGTCATGAAGCATTGTGATGACTGGAGTCACGGCGCATTGTGATGACAGGGGTCATGGAGCATTGTGATAACAAGGGCATGGAGCATTGTGATGACAAGGTCATGGAACATTGTTCTAATAAGTTTCATAGATTATTGTGATGACAGTTGGAATGGCACATTGTGATGACAAGGGCATGAAGCAATGTGATCCCAAAGTTCATGGAGGATTGTGATGACAATGGAAATGGAGTATTGTGATGACAAGCGCATAGAGCATTGTAATAACAAGGTCATGTAGCATTTTGCTGACAAAGGCATGGAGCATTGTGATGACAGGTGTCATGGAGCACTGTGATGACAAGCGTCACGGAGCATTGTGAATACAGGGGTCATGGAGCATTAGGATGACAAGGGCATGGATCATTGGGATGACAAGGGTCATGGAGAATTGGGCTGAAAATGTTCCTGGAGTATTGTGATGACAGGGGTCATGGAGCATTGTGATGGCTACGGAATGGAGCTTTGTGATGACAAGAGTCCCGGATCATTGTGTTGTCAGGTGTCATTGAATGTTGTGATGACAGTGATCATGGAGCATTGTGATGATATTGGTCTTGGAGCATTGTGATGAGAAGGTCATGGAGCATTGGGCTGAAAATATTCATGGAGTATTGTGATGACAGGGGTCATGGAGCATTGTGATGATAAGGGAATGGAGCATGGTGATGACATGGTCCTTGAGCATTGTGATGAGATGACCATGGAGACTTGTGATGACAAGTCTCATGGAGCATTCTGATGAAAAGGGGCATGGAGCATTGTGATTACAGGGGTCTTGGAGCATTGTGATGACAAGGGCATGGAGCATTTTGAGGAGAAGGCCATGGAACATTCTGATGGCATGCGTCATGGAGCTTTGTGATGACAAGGGCATGTAGCTTTGTGATTACAGGGGTCTTGGAGCATTGTGATGACAAGGGTCATGGAGCCTTGTGATGACAAGGCTGTGGAACATTGTGATGGCAGGTATCATGGAGCATTGTTATGACAGAGGTAATGGATCATTGTGATGAGAAGGGCATTGAGCATTGGTCTGAAATGTTTCATGGATTATTGTGATGAGAGTGGACATGGAGCATTGTGATGAGAAGGGCACGGTACACTGTGATACATGGGTCATGGGGGATTGTAATGACAAGGGCATGGAGCATTGTGATGAGAAGGGCATCGAGCATTGTGATGACAAGTGTCATGGATCTTTGTGATGACAAGGGCATGGAGCAATGTGATGAGAGGGTTCATGGAGCATTGTGGTGACAATGTCATGGAGCATTGTGATGCCAAGGGTCATGGAGCTTTGTGATGACAAAGGTCATGGAGCATTTTCATGACAAGGGTGTGGTGCATTGTGTTGAGAAGGGCAGGGAGCATTTTGATGACATGGTCATGCAGCAATTTGATGAAAATTGTAATGGAACATTTTGATGACAGGGGTTATAGAACATTGTGATGCCAGGGGTCATGGAGCTTTGCGATGAAAACGGTGATGGAGCATTTTGATGACAGGGGTTATGGAACATTGTGATGTCAGGGGTCATGGAACATTGTGCTGATAAGGGGATGTAGCATTGTGATGACAGGGGTCATGGAACATTGTGATAACTGGGGTGAGGGAGGATAGTGATGACTAGTGATGGAACATTGTGATATCTCATGTGAGAGAGCATTTGGATGAGAAGTGCATGGAGCATTGTGTTTACAAGGTTTATGGAGCATAGCGATGACAAGGTTGTGGATCATTGTGATGAAAAGCACATGGCACATTGTGATGACAAGGGTCATGGAGCATTGTTCTGACAAAGACATGGAGCATTGTGATGACAAGGTTCACGGAGCATTGTGATGAAATGTTCATGGAGCATTGTGGTTACAAATGTCACAGAGCCTTGTGTTGAGGCGGGCATGGACCGTTCTGATGACAAACGTTATGAAGCAGTGTGATGACTGGAGTCACGGAGCACTGTGATGTCAGGGGTCATGGAGCATTGTGATGACAAGCGCATGGAGCATTGCTCTAATAAGTTTCAGGGATTATTGTGATGACAGTGGGAATGGAGCATTGTGATGACAAGGGCATGGAGCATTGTGATGACCAGGTCATGCAGTATTGTGAAGAGAGGTGTCAGGGAGCATTGTGATGACATATGTAATGGCCCATTGTGATGAAAATGGCATGGAGCATTGTGATGCCAAGTGTCATGGAGGATTCTGATGACAAAGGTAATGGAGCATTGTGATGACAATGGCTTGGAGCATTGTGATGACAAGGGTCAGGGAGCATTGTGCTGACAAGTGCATGGAGAATTGTGATGACAAGGGTCATGGAGCATTCTGATGACAAGCTTGTGGAGTATTTTGATGACAATGGCATGGAGCATTGTGATGAAAATTGCATGGGGCTTTGTGATGAAAAAGACATGGAGCCTTTTCGTGACAGGGTTCCAGGAGCATACTGAAGACAAGTGTCAGGGAGCATTGTGATGACAAGTATATTGAGCATTGTGATGACAAAGATCATGGAGAATTGTGATAAGAAGACCATGGATATGGGCCTCCCTGGTGGCGCAGTGGTTGAGAGTCCGCCTGCCGATGCAGGGGATACGGGTTCGTGCCCCGGTCTGGGAGGATCCCATATGAAACGGAGCGGCTGGCCCCGTGAGCCATGGCCGCTAGGCCTGCGTGTCCTGAGCCTGTGCTCCGCAACGGGAGGGGCCACGACAGTGAGAGGCCCGCATACCGCAAAAAGGAAAAAAAAAAAAAAGAAGACCATGGATAATTGTGATGATGAGCCTCATGGGGTGTTGTGATGATAAGTGTTATGGAACATTGTGATCACAAGTGTTTGGAGCATTATGATGACATGGGTCATGCTGAATACTGATTTCACTGTGATGACAATAGCTTGAAGCATTATGATGATGGGCATGGTGCATTGTGATGACAGGGTTCATGGAGCTTTGAGATGAAAAGAGGCATGGATCTTTGTGATTACAATGGTCTTGGAGCATTGTGATGACAAGGGCATGGAGCATTGTGATGAGAAGGCCATAGAACATTCTGATGACATGCGTCATGGAGCTTTGTGATGACAAGGGCATGGAGCAGTGTGATGAGAGGTTTCAAGGAACATTGTGATGACAATGACATGGAGCATTGTGATGCCAAGAGTCATGGTGCATTGTGACGAGAAGGGCAGGGAGCATTTTGATGACCAGGTCATGCAGCAATTTGATAAAAAGTGTAATGGAACATTTTGAGGGCAGGGGTTATAGAACATTGTGATGTCAGGGGTCTTGGAGCTATGGGATGAAATGGGTCATGGAGAATTTTGATGACAGGGCTTATGGAACATTGTGATGGCAGTGATCATGGAATATTGTGATGATAAGGGGATGTAGCATTGTGATGACTGGGTCATGGAATATTGTGATTACAGGGGTGAGGGAGTATTGTGATGACTAGTGATGGAACATTGTGATGTCCCTGGTGAGAGAGCATTTTGATGAGAAGAGCATGGACCATTGTGATTACAAGGTTTATGGAGCATTGCAATGACAACGTTGTGAACCGTTGTGAGGAAATGCACGTGGCACATTGTGATGACAATGGTCATGGAGCACTGTTCTGACAAAGACATGGAGCATTGTGATGACAAGGGTCACGGAGAACTGTGATGAAATGTTCATGGAGCACTGAGCTTACAAAGGTCACAGAGCCTTGTGATGACGCAGGCATGGACCATTGTGATGACAAACTTTATGAAGCATTGTGATGACTGAAGTCACGGAGCATTGTGATGACAGGGGTCATGGAGCAGTGTGATGACAAGGGCATGGAGCATTGTGATGACAGGGGCATGGAGCATTGGTCTCAGAAATTTCACAGATTGTTGTGATGACAGTGGGCATGGTGCATTGTGATAACAAGTGCATGGAGCATTGTGATGAGAAGGTCATGGAGTACTGTGAAGACAGGTGTCAGGGAACATGGTGATGACATATGTCATGGTCCATTGCGATGACAATGGCATAGAGCATTGTGATGCCAAATGGAATGGAGGATTGTGATGACAAATATAATGGAGCATTGTGATGATTAGGGCTTGGAGCATTATGATGACAAGGGCCACTGAAAATTTTCATCACAAGGTTGTGAAGCATTTTGATGACAATGCCCTAGAGCATTGTGATGACAAAACCATGGAGCCTTGTGATGACCAATCTCATGGAGCATACTGATGAAAACGGGCATGGAGCATTGTGATTACAGGGTCTTGGAACATTGTGATGACAAGGGCATGGAGCATTGTGAGGAGAAGACCAAGGAGCATTCTGATGGCATGCGTCATTGAGCTTTGTGATGACAAGGGCATGGAGCATTGTGATTACATGGGTCTTGGAGCATTGTGATGAAAAGAGAATGGATCATTGTGATGAAAAAAGCATGGAGACTTGTCATGACAGGGTTCAAGGAGCATACAGACAACAAGTGTCAGGGAGCATTTTGATGAAAAGTGTATTGAGCATTGTGATGACGAAGGTCATGGAGCATTGTGATGAAAAGACCATGGATAATTTTGATGACGAGCGTCATGGGGCATTGTGATGACAAGTGTTATGGAATATTGTGATCACAAGGGTTTGGAGCATTGTTATGACAGAGGTGATGGAACATTTTGATTTCTTTGTTATGACAATCGCATGAAGCATTATGATGATTGGCATGGTGCACTGTGATGACAGGGTTCATGGATCATTGAGATGAAAAGTGGCATAGAGCATTGTGATTACAGTGTTCTTGGAGCAATGTGATGAGAAGGGTCATGGAGCCTTGTGATGAAAAGGCCATGGAACATCGTGATGGCAGGGGTCATGGAGCATTGTTATGACAGGGGTAATGGAGAATTGTGATGGCAAGGGCATGGAGCATTGTGATGAGAAGGCCATGGAGCATTCTGAGGACATGTGGCATGGAGCTTTGTGAAGACAAGGGCATGGAGCAATGTGATGAGAGCGTTCATGGAGCATTGTGATGACAATGACATGGAGCATTGTGATGCCAAGGGTCATGGATCTTTGTGATGACAAAGGTCATGGAGCATTTTGATGGCAAGTGTGTTGTGCATTGTGATGAGAAGGGCAGGGAGCATTCTGATGTCAGGGTCATGGAGTAATTTGATGAAAAGTGTCATGGAACATTTTGATGACAGGTGTTATGGAACATTGTGATGTCATGGGTCATCGAACATTGTGATGATAAGTGCATGTAGCATTGTGATGACAGGAGTCATGGAACAATGTGATGACAGGGGTGAGGGTGTATTGTGACAAATAGTGATGTAGCATTGTGATATCAGTGCTGAGAGAGCATTTGGATGAGAAGTGCATGGATCATTTTGATGACAAATATTATGGAGCATTGTGATGACAAGATTGTGGAGCACTGTGATGACAAGCGCAAGGTGCATTGTGATGACATGTGTCATGGAGCATTGTGCTGACAAGCGCATGGAGCATTGTGATGACAAGGGTCAAAGAGCATTGTGATGCAAAGTTCATGGAGCATTGTGGTTAAAAAGGTCACAGAGACTGTTCATGACGAGGGCATGGACCATTGTGATGACAAAGGTCATGAAGCATTGTGATGACTGGAGTCACGGCGCATTGTGATGACAGGGGTCATGGTGCATTGTGATAACAAGGGCATGGAGCATTGTGATGACAAGGTCATGGAACATTGTTCTAATAAGTTTCATAGATTATTGTGATGACAGTTGGAATGGCACATTGTGATGACAAGGGCATGAAGCAATGTGATCCCAAAGTTCATGGAGGATTGTGATGACAATGGAAATGGAGTATTGTGATGACAAGCGCATAGAGCATTGTAATAACAAGGTCATGTAGCATTTTGCTGACAAAGGCATGGAGCATTGTGATGACAGGTGTCATGGAGCACTGTGATGACAAGCGTCACGGAGCATTGTGAATACAGGGGTCATGGAGCATTAGGATGACAAGGGCATGGATCATTGGGATGACAAGGGTCATGGAGAATTGGGCTGAAAATGTTCCTGGAGTATTGTGATGACAGGGGTCATGGAGCATTGTGATGGCTACGGAATGGAGCATTGTGATGACAAGAGTCCCGGATCATTGTGTTGTCAGGTGTCATTGAATGTTGTGATGACAGTGATCATGGAGCATTGTGATGATATTGGTCTTGGAGCATTGTGATGAGAAGGTCATGGAGCATTGGGCTGAAAATATTCATGGAGTATTGTGATGACAGGGGTCATGGAGCATTGTGATGATAAGGGAATGGAGCATGGTGATGACATGGTCCTTGAGCATTGTGATGAGATGACCATGGAGACTTGTGATGACAAGTCTCATGGAGCATTCTGATGAAAAGGGGCATGGAGCATTGTGATTACAGGGGTCTTGGAGCATTGTGATGACAAGGGCATGGAGCATTTTGAGGAGAAGGCCATGGAACATTCTGATGGCATGCGTCATGGAGCTTTGTGATGACAAGGACATGTAGCTTTGTGATTACAGGGGTCTTGGAGCATTGTGATGACAAGGGTCATGGAGCCTTGTGATGACAAGGCTGTGGAACATTGTGATGGCAGGTATCATGGAGCATTGTTATGACAGAGGTAATGGATCATTGTGATGAGAAGGGCATTGAGCATTGGTCTGAAATGTTTCATGGATTATTGTGATGAGAGTGGACATGGAGCATTGTGATGAGAAGGGCACGGTACACTGTGATACATGGGTCATGGGGGATTGTAATGACAAGGGCATGGAGCATTGTGATGAGAAGGGCATCGAGCATTGTGATGACAAGTGTCATGGATCTTTGTGATGACAAGGGCATGGAGCAATGTGATGAGAGGGTTCATGGAGCATTGTGGTGACAATGTCATGGAGCATTGTGATGCCAAGGGTCATGGAGCTTTGTGATGACAAAGGTCATGGAGCATTTTCATGACAAGGGTGTGGTGCATTGTGTTGAGAAGGGCAGGGAGCATTTTGATGACATGGTCATGCAGCAATTTGATGAAAATTGTAATGGAACATTTTGATGACAGGGGTTATGGAACATTGTGATGTCAGGGGTCATGGAACATTGTGCTGATAAGGGGATGTAGCATTGTGATGACAGGGGTCATGGAACATTGTGATAACTGGGGTGAGGGAGGATAGTGATGACTAGTGATGGAACATTGTGATATCTCATGTGAGAGAGCATTTGGATGAGAAGTGCATGGAGCATTGTGATTACAAGGTTTATGGAGCATAGCGATGACAAGGTTGTGGATCATTGTGATGAAAAGCACATGGCACATTGTGATGACAAGGGTCATGGAGCATTGTTCTGACAAAGACATGGAGCATTGTGATGACAAGGTTCACGGAGCATTGTGATGAAATGTTCATGGAGCATTGTGGTTACAAATGTCACAGAGCCTTGTGTTGAGGCGGGCATGGACCGTTCTGATGACAAACGTTATGAAGCAGTGTGATGACTGGAGTCACGGAGCATTGTGATGTCAGGGGTCATGGAGCATTGTGATGACAAGCGCATGGAGCATTGCTCTAATAAGTTTCAGGGATTATTGTGATGACAGTGGGAATGGAGCATTGTGATGACAAGGGCATGGAGCATTGTGATGACCAGGTCATGCAGTATTGTGAAGAGAGGTGTCAGGGAGCATTGTGATGACATATGTAATGGCCCATTGTGATGAAAATGGCATGGAGCATTGTGATGCCAAGTGTCATGGAGGATTCTGATGACAAAGGTAATGGAGCATTGTGATGACAATGGCTTGGAGCATTGTGATGACAAGGGTCAGGGAGCATTGTGCTGACAAGTGCATGGAGAATTGTGATGACAAGGGTCATGGAGCATTCTGATGACAAGCTTGTGGAGTATTTTGATGACAATGGCATGGAGCATTGTGATGAAAATTGCATGGGGCTTTGTGATGAAAAAGACATGGAGCCTTTTCGTGACAGGGTTCCAGGAGCATACTGAAGACAAGTGTCAGGGAGCATTGTGATGACAAGTATATTGAGCATTGTGATGACAAAGATCATGGAGAACTGTGATAAGAAGACCATAGATATGGGCCTCCCTGGTGGCGCAGTGGTTGAGAGTCCGCCTGCCGATGCAGGGGATATGGGTTCGTGCCCCGGTCTGGGAGGATCCCATATGAAACGGAGCGGCTGGCCCCGTGAGCCATGGCCGCTAGGCCTGCACGTCCTGAGCCTGTGCTCCGCAACGGGAGGGGCCACGACAGTGAGAGGCCCGCATACCGCAAAAAGGAAAAAAAAAAAAAGAAGACCATGGATAATTGTGATGATGAGCCTCATGGGGTGTTGTGATGATAAGTGTTATGGAACATTGTGATCACAAGTGTTTGGAGCATTATGATGACATGGGTCATGCTGAATACTGATTTCACTGTGATGACAATAGCTTGAAGCATTATGATGATGGGCATGGTGCATTGTGATGACAGGGTTCATGGAGCTTTGAGATGAAAAGAGGCATGGATCATTGTGATTACAAGGGTCTTGGAGCATTGTGATGACAAGGGCATGGAGCATTGTGATGAGAAGGCCATAGAACATTCTGATGACATGCGTCATGGAGCTTTGTGATGACAAGGGCATGGAGCATTATGATTTGAGGGGTCTTCAGCATTGTGATGAGAAGTGTCGTGGAACCTTGTGATGACAAGGCCGTGGAACATTTTGATGGCAGGTGTCATGGTGCATTGTTATGACAGGGGTAATGGAGCATTGTGATGAGAAAGATATGGATCATTGGTCTGAAATGTTTCATGGATTATTGTGATGAGAGAGGGCATGGAGCATTGTGATGACAAGGGCACGGAACACTGTGATACATGGGTCATGCAGGATTGTAATGACAAGGGCATGGAGAATTGTGATGAGAAGGGCATCGAGCATTGTGATGAAAAATGTCATGGAGCTTTGTGATGACAAGGACATGGAGCAGTGTGCTGAGAGGTTTCAAGGAACATTGTGATGACAATGGCATGGAGCATTGTGATGCCAAGAGTCATGGTGCATTGTGACGAGAAGGGCAGGGAGCATTTTGATGACCGGGTCATGCAGCAATTTGATAAAAAGTGTAATGGAACATTTTGAGGGCAGGGGTTATAGAACATTGTGATGTCAGGGGTCTTGGAGCTATGGGATGAAATGGGTCATGGAGAATTTTGATGACAGGGCTTATGGAACATTGTGATGGCAGTGATCATGGAATATTGTGATGATAAGGGGATGTAGCATTGTGATGACTGGGTCATGGAATATTGTGATTACAGGGGTGAGGGAGTATTGTGATGACTAGTGATGGAACATTGTGATGTCCCTGGTGAGAGAGCATTTTGATGAGAAGAGCATGGACCATTGTGATTACAAGGTTTATGGAGCATTGCAATGACAACGTTGTGAACCGTTGTGAGGAAATGCACGTGGCACATTGTGATGACAATGGTCATGGAGCACTGTTCTGACAAAGACATGGAGCATTGTGATGACAAGGGTCACGGAGAACTGTGATGAAATGTTCATGGAGCACTGAGCTTACAAAGGTCACAGAGCCTTGTGATGACGCAGGCATGGACCATTGTGATGACAAACTTTATGAAGCATTGTGATGACTGAAGTCACGGAGCATTGTGATGACAGGGGTCATGGAGCAGTGTGATGACAAGGGCATGGAGCATTGTGATGACAGGGGCATGGAGCATTGGTCTCAGAAATTTCATAGATTGTTGTGATGACAGTGGGCATGGTGCATTGTGATAACAAGTGCATGGAGCATTGTGATGAGAAGGTCATGGAGTACTGTGAAGACAGGTGTCAGGGAACATTGTGATGACATATGTCATGGTCCATTGCGATGACAATGGCATAGAGCATTGTGATGCCAAATGGAATGGAGGATTGTGATGACAAATATAATGGAGCATTGTGATGATTAGGGCTTGGAGCATTATGATGACAAGGGCCACTGAAAATTTTCATCACAAGGTTGTGAAGCATTTTGATGACAATGCCCTAGAGCATTGTGATGACAAAACCATGGAGCCTTGTGATGACCAATCTCATGGAGCATACTGATGAAAACGGGCATGGAGCATTGTGATTACAGGGTCTTGGAACATTGTGATGACAAGGGCATGGAGCATTGTGAGGAGAAGACCAAGGAGCATTCTGATGGCATGCGTCATTGAGCTTTGTGATGACAAGGGCATGGAGCATTGTGATTACATGGGTCTTGGAGCATTGTTATGAAAAGAGAATGGATCATTGTGATGAAAAAAGCATGGAGACTTGTCATGACAGGGTTCAAGGAGCATACAGACAACAAGTGTCAGGGAGCATTTTGATGAAAAGTGTATTGAGCATTGTGATGACGAAGGTCATGGAGCATTGTGATGAAAAGACCATGGATAATTTTGATGACGAGCATCATGGGGCATTGTGATGAGAAGTGTTATGGAATATTGTGATCACAAGGGTTTGGAGCATTGTTATGACAGAGGGGATGGAACATTTTGATTTCTTTGTTATGACAATCGCATGAAGCATTATGATGATTGGCATGGTGCACTGTGATGACAGGGTTCATGGATCATTGAGATGAAAAGTGGCATAGAGCATTGTGATTACAGTGTTCTTGGAGCAATGTGATGAGAAGGGTCATGGAGCCTTGTGATGAAAAGGCCATGGAACATCGTGATGGCAGGGGTCATGGAGCATTGTTATGACAGGGGTAATGGAGAATTGTGATGGCAAGGGCATGGAGCATTGTGATGAGAAGGCCATGGAGCATTCTGAGGACATGTGGCATGGAGCTTTGTGAAGACAAGGGCATGGAGCAATGTGATGAGAGCGTTCATGGAGCATTGTGATGACAATGACATGGAGCATTGTGATGCCAAAGGTCATGGATCTTTGTGATGACAAAGGTCATGGAGCATTTTGATGGCAAGGGTGTTGTGCATTGTGATGAGAAGGGCAGGGAGCATTCTGATGTCAGGGTCATGGAGCAATTTGATGAAAAGTGTCATGGAACATTTTGATGACAGGTGTTATGGAACATTGTGATGTCATGGGTCATCGAACATTGTGATGATAAGTGCATGTAGCATTGTGATGACAGGAGTCATGGAACAATGTGATGACAGGGGTGAGGGTGTATTGTGACAAATAGTGATGTAGCATTGTGATATCAGTGCTGAGAGAGCATTTGGATGAGAAGTGCATGGATCATTTTGATGACAAATATTATGGAGCATTGTGATGACAAGATTGTGGAGCACTGTGATGACAAGCGCAAGGTGCATTGTGATGACATGTGTCATGGAGCATTGTGCTGACAAGCGCATGGAGCATTGTGATGACAAGGGTCAAAGAGCATTGTGATGCAAAGTTCATGGAGCATTGTGGTTAAAAAGGTCACAGAGACTGTTCATGACGAGGGCATGGACCATTGTGATGACAAAGGTCATGAAGCATTGTGATGACTGGAGTCACGGCGCATTGTGATGACAGGGGTCATGGAGCATTGTGATAACAAGGGCATGGAGCATTGTGATGACAAGGTCATGGAACATTGTTCTAATAAGTTTCATAGATTATTGTGATGACAGTTGGAATGGCACATTGTGATGACAAGGGCATGAAGCAATGTGATCCCAAAGTTCATGGAGGATTGTGATGACAATGGAAATGGAGTATTGTGATGACAAGCGCATAGAGCATTGTAATAACAAGGTCATGTAGCATTTTGCTGACAAAGGCATGGAGCATTGTGATGACAGGTGTCATGGAGCACTGTGATGACAAGCGTCACGGAGCATTGTGAATACAGGGGTCATGGAGCATTAGGATGACAAGGGCATGGATCATTGGGATGACAAGGGTCATGGAGAATTGGGCTGAAAATGTTCCTGGAGTATTGTGATGACAGGGGTCATGGAGCATTGTGATGGCTACGGAATGGAGCATTGTGATGACAAGAGTCCCGGATCATTGTGTTGTCAGGTGTCATTGAATGTTGTGATGACAGTGATCATGGAGCATTGTGATGATATTGGTCTTGGAGCATTGTGATGAGAAGGTCATGGAGCATTGGGCTGAAAATATTCATGGAGTATTGTGATGACAGGGGTCATGGAGCATTGTGATGATAAGGGAATGGAGCATGGTGATGACATGGTCCTTGAGCATTGTGATGAGATGACCATGGAGACTTGTGATGACAAGTCTCATGGAGCATTCTGATGAAAAGGGGCATGGAGCATTGTGATTACAGGGGTCTTGGAGCATTGTGATGACAAGGGCATGGAGCATTTTGAGGAGAAGGCCATGGAACATTCTGATGGCATGCGTCATGGAGCTTTGTGATGACAAGGACATGTAGCTTTGTGATTACAGGGGTCTTGGAGCATTGTGATGACAAGGGTCATGGAGCCTTGTGATGACAAGGCTGTGGAACATTGTGATGGCAGGTATCATGGAGCATTGTTATGACAGAGGTAATGGATCATTGTGATGAGAAGGGCATTGAGCATTGGTCTGAAATGTTTCATGGATTATTGTGATGAGAGTGGACATGGAGCATTGTGATGAGAAGGGCACGGTACACTGTGATACATGGGTCATGGGGGATTGTAATGACAAGGGCATGGAGCATTGTGATGAGAAGGGCATCGAGCATTGTGATGACAAGTGTCATGGATCTTTGTGATGACAAGGGCATGGAGCAATGTGATGAGAGGGTTCATGGAGCATTGTGGTGACAATGTCATGGAGCATTGTGATGCCAAGGGTCATGGAGCTTTGTGATGACAAAGGTCATGGAGCATTTTCATGACAAGGGTGTGGTGCATTGTGTTGAGAAGGGCAGGGAGCATTTTGATGACATGGTCATGCAGCAATTTGATGAAAATTATAATGGAACATTTTGATGACAGGGGTTATAGAACATTGTGATGCCAGGGGTCATGGAGCTTTGCGATGAAAAGGGTCATGGAGCATTTTGATGACAGGGGTTATGGAACATTGTGATGTCAGGGGTCATGGAACATTGTGCTGATAAGGGGATGTAGCATTGTGATGACAGGGGTCATGGAACATTGTGATAACTGGGGTGAGGGAGGATTGTGATGACTAGTGATGGAACATTGTGATATCTCATGTGAGAGAGCATTTGGATGAGAAGTGCATGGAGCATTGTGATTACAAAGTTTATGGAGCATAGCGATGACAAGGTTGTGGATCATTGTGATGAAAAGCACATGGCACATTGTGATGACAAGGGTCATGGAGCATTGTTCTGACAAAGACATGGAGCATTGTGATGACAAGGTTCACGGAGCATTGTGATGAAATGTTCATGGAGCATTGTGGTTACAAATGTCACAGAGCCTTGTGTTGAGGCGGGCATGGACCGTTCTGATGACAAACGTTATGAAGCAGTGTGATGACTGGAGTCACGGAGCATTGTGATGTCAGGGGTCATGGAGCATTGTGATGACAAGCGCATGGAGCATTGCTCTAATAAGTTTCAGGGATTATTGTGATGACAGTGGGAATGGAGCATTGTGATGACAAGGGCATGGAGCATTGTGATGACCAGGTCATGCAGTATTGTGAAGAGAGGTGTCAGGGAGCATTGTGATGACATATGTAATGGCCCATTGTGATGAAAATGGCATGGAGCATTGTGATGCCAAGTGTCATGGAGGATTCTGATGACAAAGGTAATGGAGCATTGTGATGACAATGGCTTGGAGCATTGTGATGACAAGGGTCAGGGAGCATTGTGCTGACAAGTGCATGGAGAATTGTGATGACAAGGGTCATGGAGCATTCTGATGACAAGCTTGTGGAGTATTTTGATGACAATGGCATGGAGCATTGTGATGAAAATTGCATGGGGCTTTGTGATGAAAAAGACATGGAGCCTTTTCGTGACAGGGTTCCAGGAGCATACTGAAGACAAGTGTCAGGGAGCATTGTGATGACAAGTGTATTGAGCATTGTGATGATAAAGATCATGGAGAACTGTGATAAGAAGACCATGGATATGGGCCTCCCTGGTGGCGCAGTGGTTGAGAGTCCGCCTGCCGATGCAGGGGATACGGTTTCGTGCCCCGGTCTGGGAGGATCCCATATGCAACGGAGCGGCTGGCCCCGTGAGCCATGGCCGCTAGGCCTGCGCGTCCGGAGCCTGTGCTCCGCAACGGGAGGGGCCACGACAGTGAGAGGCCCGCATACCGCAAAAAGGAAAAAAAAAAAAAAAAAAAAAAAAAAAAAGAAGACCATGGATAATTGTGATGATGAGCCTCATGGGGTGTTGTGATGATAAGTGTTATGGAACATTGTGATCACAAGTGTTTGGAGCATTATGATGACATGGGTCATGCTGAATACTGATTTCACTGTGATTACAATAGCTTGAAGCATTATGATGATGGGCATGGTGCATTGTGATGACAGGGTTCATGGAGCTTTGAGATGAAAAGAGGCATGGATCATTGTGATTACAAGGGTCTTGGAGCATTGTGATGACAAGGGCATGGAGCATTGTGATGAGAAGGCCATAGAACATTCTGATGACATGCGTCATGGAGCTTTGTGATGATAAGGGCATGGAGCATTATGATTTGAGGGGTCTTCAGCATTGTGATGAGAAGTGTCGTGGAACCTTGTGATGACAAGGCCGTGGAACATTGTGATGGCAGGTGTCATGGTGCATTGTTATGACAGGGGTAATGGAGCATTGTGATGAGAAAGATATGGATCATTGGTCTGAAATGTTTCATGGATTATTGTGATGAGAGAGGGCATGGAGCATTGTGATGACAAGGGCACGGAACACTGTGATACATGGGTCATGCAGGATTGTAATGACAAGGGCATGGAGAATTGTGATGAGAAGGGCATCGAGCATTGTGATGAAAAATGTCATGGAGCTTTGTGATGACAAGGGCATGGAGCAGTGTGCTGAGAGGTTTCAAGGAACATTGTGATGACAATGACATGGAGCATTGTGATGCCAAGAGTCATGGTGCATTGTGACGAGAAGGGCAGGGAGCATTTTGATGACCGGGTCATGCAGCAATTTGATAAAAAGTGTAATGGAACATTTTGAGGGCAGGGGTTATAGAACATTGTGATGTCAGGGGTCTTGGAGCTATGGGATGAAATGGGTCATGGAGAATTTTGATGACAGGGGTTATGGAACATTGTGATGGCAGTGGTCATGGAATATTGTGATGATAAGGGGATGTAGCATTGTGATGACTGGGTCATGGAACATTGTGATTACAGGGGTGAGGGAGTATTGTGATGACTAGTGATGGAACATTGTGATGTCCCTGGTGAGAGAGCATTTTGATGAGAAGAGCATGGACCTTTGTGATTACAAGGTTTATGGAGCATTGCAATGACAAAGTTGTGAACCGTTGTGAGGAAATGCACGTGGCACATTGTGATGACAATGGTCATGGAGCACTGTTCTGACAAAGACATGGAGCATTGTGATGACAAGGGTCACGGAGAACTGTGATGAAATGTTCATGGAGCACTGAGCTTACAAAGGTCACAGAGCCTTGTGATGACGCAGGCATGGACCATTGTGATGAAAAACTTTATGAAGCATTGTGATGACTGAAGTCACGGAGCATTGTGTTGACAGGGGTCATGGAGCAGTGTGATGACAAGGGCATGGAGCATTGTGATGACAGGGGCATGGAGCATTGGTCTCAGAAATTTCATAGATTGTTGTGATGACAGTGGGCATGGTGCATTGTGATAACAAGTGCATGGAGCATTGTGATGAGAAGGTCATGGAGTACTGTGAAGACAGGTGTCAGGGAACATTGTGATGACATATGTCATGGTCCATTGCGATGACAATGGCATAGAGCATTGTGATGCCAAATGGAATGGAGGATTGTGATGACAAATATAATGGAGCATTGTGATGATTAGGGCTTGGAGCATTATGATGACAAGGGCCACTGAAAATTTTCATCACAAGGTTGTGAAGCATTTTGATGACAATGCCCTAGAGCATTGTGATGACAAAACCATGGAGCCTTGTGATGACCAATCTCATGGAGCATACTGATGAAAACGGGCATGGAGCATTGTGATTACAGGGTCTTGGAACATTGTGATGACAAGGGCATGGAGCATTGTGAGGAGAAGACCAAGGAGCATTCTGATGGCATGCGTCATTGAGCTTTGTGATGACAAGGGCATGGAGCATTGTGATTACATGGGTCTTGGAGCATTGTGATGAAAAGAGAATGGATCATTGTGATGAAAAAAGCATGGAGACTTGTCATGACAGGGTTCAAGGAGCATACAGACAACAAGTGTCAGGGAGCATTTTGATGAAAAGTGTATTGAGCATTGTGATGACGAAGGTCATGGAGCATTGTGATGAAAAGACCATGGATAATTTTGATGACGAGCGTCATGGGGCATTGTGATGACAAGTGTTATGGAATATTGTGATCACAAGGGTTTGGAGCATTGTTATGACATAGGTGATGGAACATTTTGATTTCTTTGTTATGTCAATCGCATGAAGCATTATGATGATTGGCATGGTGCACTGTGATGACAGGGTTCATGGATCATTGAGATGAAAAGTGGCATAGAGCATTGTGATTACAGTGTTCTTGGAGCAATGTGATGAGAAGGGTCATGGAGCCTTGTGATGAAAAGGCCATGGAACATCGTGATGGCAGGGGTCATGGAGCATTGTTATGACAGGGGTAATGGAGAATTGTGATGGCAAGGGCATGGAGCATTGTGATGAGAAGGCCATGGAGCAATCTGAGGACATGTGGCATGGAGCTTTGTGAAGACAAGGGCATGGAGCAATGTGATGAGAGCGTTCATGGAGCATTGTGATGACAATGACATGGAGCATTGTGATGCCAAGTGTCAAGGATCTTTGTGATGACAAAGGTCATGGAGCATTTTGATGGCAAGTGTGTTGTGCATTGTGATGAGAAGGGCAGGGAGCATTCTGATGTCAGGGTCATGGAGTAATTTGATGAAAAGTGTCATGGAACATTTTGATGACAGGTGTTATGGAACATTGTGATGTCATGGGTCATCGAACATTGTGATGATAAGTGCATGTAGCATTGTGATGACAGGAGTCATGGAACAATGTGATGACAGGGGTGAGGGTGTATTGTGACAAATAGTGATGTAGCATTGTGATATCAGTGCTGAGGGAGCATTTGGATGAGAAGTGCATGGATCATTTTGATGACAAATATGGAGCATTGTGATGACAAGATTGTGGAGCACTGTGATGACCAGCGCAAGGTGCATTGTGATGACATGTGTCATGGAGCATTGTGCTGACAAGCGCATGGAGCATTGTGATGACAAGGGTCAAAGAGCATTGTGATGAAAAGTTCATGGAGCATTGTGGTTAAAAAGGTCACAGAGACTGTTCATGACGAGGGCATGGACCATTGTGATGACAAAGGTCATGAAGCATTGTGATGACTGGAGTCACGGCACATTGTGATGACAGGGGTCATGGAGCATTGTGATAACAATGGCATGGAGCATTGTGATGACAATCTCATGGAACATTGTTCTAATAAGTTTCATAGATTATTGTGATGACAGTTGGAATGGCACATTGTGATGACAAGGGCATGAAGCAATGTGATCCCAAAGTTCATGGAGGATTGTGATGACAATGGAAATGGAGTATTGTGATGACAAGCGCATAGAGCATTGTAATAACAAGGTCATGTAGCATTTTGCTGACAAAGGCATGGAGCATTGTGATGACAGGTGTCATGGAGCACTGTGATGACAAGCGTCACGGAGCATTGTGAATACAGAGGTTATGGAGCATTGGGATGACAAGGGCATGGATCATTGGGATGACAAGGGTCATGGAGCACTGGGCTGAAAATGTTCATGGCGTGTTGTGATGACAGGGGTCATGGAGCATTGTGATGACTAGGGAATGGAGCATTGTGATGACAATAGTCCCGGATCATTGTGTTGTCAGGTGTCATGTAGTGTTTTGATGACAGTGGTCATGGAGCATGGTGATGATATTGGCCATGGAGCATTGTGATGAGTAGGTCGTGGAGCATTGGGCTGAAAATGCTCATGGAGTATTGTGATGACAGGTGTCATGGAGCATTGTGATGACAAAGGAATGGAGCATCGTGATGACAAGGTCCTGGAGCATTGTGATGAGAAGACCATGGAGACTTGTGATGACAAGTCTCATGGAGCATTCTGATGAAAAGGGGCATGGAGCATTGTGATTACAGGTGTCTTGGAGCATTGTGATGACTAGAGCATGGAGCATTGTGATGAGAAGGCCATGAAGCATTCTGATGACATGCGTCATGGAGTTTTTTGATGACAAGGGCATGGAGCCTTGTGATTACAGGGGTTTTGGAACATTGTGATGACAAGGGCATGGAGCAATGTGAGGAGAAGACCAAGGAGCATTCTGATGGCATGCGTCATTGAGCTTTGTGATGACAAGAGCATGGAGCATTGAGATTATATGTGTCTTGGAGCACTGTGATGAAAAGGACATGGATTATTGTGATGAAAAAGGCATGGAGCCTTGTCATGACAGGATTCAAGCAGCATACAGACAACAAGTGTCAGGGAGCATTTTGATGACAAGTGTATTGAGCACTGTGAGGACAAAGGTCGTGGAGCATTGAGATGAGAAGACCATTGATAAATGTGATGACGAGCATCATGGGGCATTATGATGACAAGTGATATGGAATATTGTGATCACAAGGGTTTGGAGAATTGTTATGACAGAGGTCATGGAGCATTTTGATTTCATTGTGATGACAATAGCATGAAGCATTATGATGATGGGCATGGTGCATTTTGATGACATGGTTCATGGATCATTGAGATGAAAAGCGGCATAGAGCATTGTGATTACAGGGTTCTTGGAGCATTGTGATGAGAAGGGTCATGGAGCTTTGTGATGACATGGATATGGAACATCGTGATGGCAGTGGTCATGGAGCATTGTTATGTCAGTTGTAATGGAGCATTCTGATGGCAAGGGCGTGGAGCATTTTGATGAGAAGGCCATGGAGCCTTCTGATGACATGTGTCTTGGAGCTTTGTGAAGACAAGGGCATTGAACAATATGATGAGAGCGTTCAGGGAGCATTGTGATGACAATGACATGGAGCATTGTGAGGCCAAAGGTCATGGATCTTTGTGATGAAAAAACTCATGGAGAATTTTGATAGCAAGGGCGTAGTGCATTCTGATGAGAAGGGCAGGGAGTATTGTGATGACAGGGTCATGGAGCAAATTGATGAAAAGTGTCATGGAACATTTTGATGACAGGTGTTATGGAACATTGTGATGTCAGGGATCATCGAACATTGTGATGATAAGTGCATGTAGCATTGTGATGACAGGAGTCATGGAACATTGTGATGACATTGGTGAGGGAGTATTCTGACAAAAAATGATGTAGCATTGTGATACCAGTGGTGAGAGAGCATTTTGATGAGAAGTGCATGGAGCATTGTGATGACAAATTTTATGGAGCATTGTGATGACAAGATTGTAGAGCACTGTGATGACAAGCGTATGGTGCATTGTGATGACATGTGTCATGGAGCATTGTGCTGACAAGCACATGGAGCATTGTGATGACAAGGGTC
Organism: Mesoplodon mirus; assembly: GCF_964341445.2. Classification (NCBI taxonomy): domain Eukaryota; kingdom Metazoa; phylum Chordata; class Mammalia; order Artiodactyla; family Ziphiidae; genus Mesoplodon; species Mesoplodon mirus. The sequence continues at coordinate 194,332 of NW_028295234.1, forward strand.
AAAGAGCATTGTGATGAAAAGTTCATGCAGCATTGTGGTTAAAAAGGTCACAGAGGCTGTTGATGACGAGGGCATGGACCATTGTGATGACAAAGGTCATGAAGCATTGTGATGACTGGAGTCACGGATCATTGTGATGACAGGGGTCATGGAGCATTGTGATAACAAGGGCATGGAGCATTGTGATGACAAGGGCATGGAACATTGGTCTAATAAGTTTCATTGATTATTGTGATGACAGTTGGAATGGCACATTGTGATGACAATGTCATGGAGCATTGTGATGACCAGGTCATGCAGTATTGTGAAGACTGGTGTCAGGGAGCATTGTGATGATATATGTAATGGCCCAGTGTGATGACAAAGGCATGGAGCATTGTGATGACAAATGTCATGGAGGATTCTGATGACAAAGGTAATGGAGCATTGTGATGACAACGGCTTGGTGCATTGTGATGAAAACGGTCAGGGAGCATTTTGCTGACAAGTGCATGGAGAACTGTGATGACAATGGTCATGGAGCATTATGATGACAAGCTTGTGGAGTGTTTTGATGACAATGTCATGGAGCATTGTGATGAAAACGGCTTAGGGTATTGTGATGAAAATCGCATGAAGCCTTTTAGTGACAGGGTTCAAGGAGCATTCTGATGACAACTGTCAGGGAGCATTGTGATGACAAGTGTATTGAGAATTGTGATGACAAAGGTCATGGAGCATTGGGATGAAAAGGGCATGGAGTATTGTGATGACAGGCATCATGGAGCGTTGTGATGACAAGTGTTATGGAACATTGTTATCACAAGGGTTTGGAGCATTATGATAACAGAGGTCATGGATCATTTTGATTTCAAGGAGCATGGAGCATTGTGATGAAAAGGGCATGAAGCAATGTGATCCCAAGTTTCATGGAGTATTGTGATGACAAGCGCATACAGCATTGTAATGACAAGGTCATGTAGCATTTTGCTGAAAAAGGCATGGAGCATTGTGATGACAGGTGTCATGGAGCACTGTGATGACAAGCGTCATGGAGCATTGTGAATACAGGGGTCATGGAGCATTGGGATGACATGGGCATGGATCATTGTGATGACAAGGGTCATGGAGCACTGGGCTGAAAATGTTCAAGGAGTGTTGTGATGACAGGGGTCATGGAGCTTTGTGAGGACTAGGGAATGGAGCATTGTGATGACAAGAGTGCCGGATCATTGTGTTGTCAGGTGTCATGGAGTGTTGTGTTAACAGTGGTCATGGAGCATTGTGATGATATTGGCCATTGAACATTGTGATAAGTAGGTCGTGGAGCACTGGGCTGAAAATGTTCATGGATTATTGTGATGACAGGGGTCATGGAGCATTGTGATGAAAAGGGAATGGAGTATGGTGATGACAATGTCCTGCAGCGTTGTGAAGAGCAGTCCATGGCGACTTGTGATGACAAGTCTCATGGAGCATTCTGATGAAAAGGGGAATGGAGCATTGTGATTACAGGGGTCTTGGAGCATTGTGATGACAAGGGCATGGAGCATTGTTATGAGAAGGCCATGGAGCATTCTGATGACATGCGTCATGGAGTTTTGTGATGACAAGGGCATGGAGCATTGTGATTACAGTGATCTTGGAGCATTGTGATGAAAATGGCATGGATCATTGTTATGAAAAAGGCATGGAGCCTTGTCATGACAGGGATCAAGGAGCATACGACGACAAGTGTCAGGCAGCATTGTGATGACAAGTGTATTGAGCATTGTGATGACAAAGGTCATGGAGCATTGTGATGAAAATGGCATGGATTATTGTGATGACAGGCATCATGGAGCTTTGTGATGACAAGAGTTACGGAACATTGTGATCACAAGGGTTTGGAGCATTGTGATGACAGAGGTCATGGATCATTTTGATTTCAAGGAGCAGGGAGCATTGTGATGACAAGGGCATGAAGCAATGTGATCCCAAGTTTCATGGAGGATTGTGATGACAATGGTAAAGGAGTATTGTGATGACAAGCGCAAAGAGCATTGTAATGACAAGGTCATGTAGCATTTTTCTGACAAATGCATGGAGCATTGTGATGACAAGTTTCATGGAGCACAGTGATGACAAGCGTCACAGAGCATTGTGAATACAGGGGTCATGTAGCATTGGGATTACAAGTGCATGGATCATTGTGATGACAAGGGTCATGGAGCATTGGGCTGAAAATGTTCATGGAGTACTGTGATGACAGGGGTCATGTAGAATTTTGATTTCATTGTGCTGACAATAGGCGTAAGCATTATGATGATTGGCATGATGCATTGTAATGACAGGGTTCATGGAGCATTGAGATGAAGAGGGGCATGGAGCATTGTGATGACAGGGGTCTTGGAGCATTGTGATGACAAGGGCATTGAGCATTTTGATGAGAAATACATGGAACATTCTGATGACGTGTCATGGAGCTTTGTGATGACAAGGGCATAGAAATTTGTGAAGGCTTTGGTCATGGAGTATTGTTATGACAGGGGTAATGCAGCATTGTGATGAGAAGGGCATGGAGCATTGTGATTACAAGGTTCATGGAGCATTGCGATGACAAATTTTTGGACCGTTGTGATGAAAAACGCGTGGCACATTGTGATGACAAGGGTCATGGAGCATTTTTCTGACAAAGGCATGGAACATTGTGATGACAAGGATCACGGAGCATTGTGATGAAAAGTTCATGGAGCATTGTGGTTACAAAGGTAACAGAGCCTTGTGATGACGTGTGTATCTCCCATCGTGATGACAAATGTTATGAAGAATTGTGATGACTGGAGTCATGGAGCATTGTGATGACAGGGGTCATGAAGCATTGTGATGAAAAGGGCATGGAACCTTGTGCTGAGAAAGGCATAGAGGATTGTGATGACATGTGTCATGGAGCACTGTGATGACAAGAGTCACGGACCATTGAGAATACAGGGGTCATGGAGCATTAGGATGACAAGGTCATGGATCATTGTGATGACAAGGGTCATGGAGCATTGGGCTGAAAATGTTCATGGAGTATTGTGATGACAGGGATCATGGAGCATTTTGATGACAAGTTCCTGGAGCACTTTGATGAGAAGACAATGGAGACTTGTGATGACAAGTCTCATGGAGAATTCTGATGAAAAGGGACATGTAGCATTGTGATTACAGGGGTCTTGGAGCATTGTGATGACAAGGGCATGGAACATTGTTCTAATAAGTTTCATAGATTATTGTGATGACAGTTGGAATGGCACATTGTGATGACAAGGGCATGAAGCAATGTGATCCCAAAGTTCATGGAGGATTGTGATGACAATGGAAATGGAGTATTGTGATGACAAGCGCATAGAGCATTGTAATAACAAGGTCATGTAGCATTTTGCTGACAAAGGCATGGAGCATTGTGATGACAGGTGTCATGGAGCACAGTGATGACAAGCGTCACGGAGCATTGTGAATACAGGGGTCATGGAGCATTGGGATGACAAGGGCATGGATCATTGTGATGACAAGGGTCATGGAGAATTGGGCTGAAAATGTTCCTGGAGTATTGTGATGACAGGTGTCATGGGGCACTGTGATTACAGGGGTCTTGGAGCATTATGATGACAGAGGTCCCGGATCATTGTGTTGTCAGCTGTCATGGAGTGTTGTGATGACAGTGGTCATGGATAATTGTGATGCTACTGTTCATGTAGCATTGTGATGAGAAGGTCATGGAACAGTGGGCTGAAAATGTTCATGGAGTATTGTGATGACGGGGGACATGGAGCATTGTGATGACAATGGAATGGAGCATGGTGATGACAAGTTCCTGCAGCATTGTGATGAGATGACCATGGAGACTTGTGATGACAAGTCTCATGGAGCATTCTGATGATAAGGGGCATGGAGCATTGTGATTACAGGGGTCTTGGAGCATTGTGATGACAAGGGCATGGAGCATTGTGAGTAGAAGGCCATGGAACATTCTGATGACATGCGTCATGGAGCTTTGTGATGACAAGGGCATGGAGCATTGTGATTACAGGGGTTTTGGAGCATTGTGATGACAAGGGTCATGGAGCCTTGTGATGACAAGGCCGTGGAACATTGTAATGGCAGGGGTCATGAAGCATTGTTATGACAGAGATAATGGAGCATTGTGAAGAGAAGGGCATTGAGCATTGGTCTGAATTGTTTCATGGATTATTGTGATGAGAGTGGGCATGGAGCATTGTGATGACAAGGGCCCGGAACACTGTGATACATGGGTCATGGAGGATTGTAATGACAAAGGCATGGAGCATTGTGATGGGAAGGGCATCGAGCATTTTGATGACAAGTGTCATGGTGCTTTGTGATGACAAGTGCATGGAGCCATGTGATGAGAGGGTTCATGGAGCATTGTGATGACTAGGGAATGGAGCATGGTGATGACATGGTCCTTGAGCATTGTGATGAGATGACCATGGAGACTTGTGATGACAAGTCTCATGGAGCATTCTGATGAAAAGGGGCATGGAGCATTGTGATTACATGGGTCTTGGAGCATTGTGATGACAAGGGCATGGTGCATTGTGTGGAGAAGGCCATGGAACATTCTGATGACATGCGTCATGGAGCTTTGTGATGACAAGGGCATGGAGATTTGTGATTACAGGGGTCTTGGAGCATTGTGATGACAGAGGTAATGGAGCACTGTGATGAGAAGGGCATGGAGCATAGTGATGAAAAGGTCATGCAGTATTTTGAAAAGTGGTGTCACGGAGCATTGTGATGACATATGTATTGGCCCATTGTGATGACAATGGCATGGAGCATTGTGATGCAAATTGTCATGGATGATTCTGATGACAAAGGTAATGGAGCATTTTGATGACAATGGCTTGGATCATAGTGATGACACGGTTCAGGGAGCATTGTGCTGACAAGTGCATGGAGAATTGTGATGGCAAGAGTCATGGAGCATTCTGATGACAAGCTTGTGGAGTATTTTGATGACAATGGCATGGAGCATTGTCATGAAAACGGCATGGGGCTTTGTGATGAAAAAGGCATGCAGCCTTTTCGTGACAGGGTTCAAGGAGCATTCTGACGACAAGTGTCAGGGAGCATTGTGATGACAAGTGTATTGAGAATTGTGATGGCAAATGTCATGGAGCATTGTGATGACAATGGCATGGAGCATTGTGATTACAGGGGTTTTGGAGCATTGTGATGACAAGGGCCATGGAGCCTTGTGATGACAAGGCCGTGGAACATTTTGATGGCAGTGGTCATGGAGCATTTTTATGACATAGGTAATGGAGCATTGTGATGAGAAGGGCATTGAGCATTGGTCTGAAATGTTTCATGGATTATTGTGATGAGAGTGGGCATGGAGCATTTTGATGACAAGGGCACGGTACACTGTGATACATGGGTCATGGATGATTGTAATGACAAGGGCATGGAGCATTGTGATGGGAAGGGCATCGAGCATTGTGATGAGAAGTGTCATGGAGCCTTTGATGACAAGGGCATCGAGCAATGTGATGAGATGGTTCATGGTGCATTGTGATGACAATGACATGGAGCATTGTGATGCCAAGGCTCATGGAGCTTTGTGATGACAAAAGTCATGGAGCATTTTGATGACAAGTGTGTTGTGCATTGTGATGAGAAGTGCAGGGAGCTTTTTGATGACAGGGTCATGCAGCAATTTGATGAAAAGTGTAATGGAACATTTTGATGACATGGGTTATAGAACATTGTGTTGCCAGGGATCATGGAGCTTTGGGATGAAAAGGGTCATGGAGCATTTTGATGACAGGGGTTATGGAACATTGTGATGTCAGTGGTCAAGGAACATTGTGCTGATAAGGGGATGTGGCATTGTGATGACAGGGGTCATGGAACATTGTGATAACAGGGTTGAGCTAGGATTGTGATGACGAGTGATGGAACATTGTGATATCTCATGTGAGAGAGCGTTTGGATGAGAAGTGCATGGGGCATTGTGATTACAATGTTTATGGAGCATAGCGATGACAAGGTTGTGGATCATTGTGATGAAAAGTGCATGGCACATTGTGATGACAAAGGTCATGGAGCATTGTTCTGACAAAGGCATGGAGCATTGTGATAACAAGGGTCACGGAGCATTGTGATGAACTGTTCATGGAGCATTGGGCTTACAAATGTAACAGAGCTTTGTGATGACGCGGGCATGGACCTTTGTGATGACAAACGTTATGAAGCAGTGTGATGACTGGAGTCACGGAGCATTGTGATGACAGGGGTCATGGAGCATTGTGATGACAAGGGCATGGAGCATTGTGATGACAGGGGCATGGAGCATTGGTCTGACAAGTTTCATAGATTATTGTGATGACAGTGGACATGGTGCATTGTGATGACTAGGGCATGGAGCATTGTGAAGACAAGGGCATGGAGTAATGTGAAGACAGGTGTCAGGGAGCATTGTGATGACATATGTCATGGTCCATTGGAATGACAATAGCATGGAGCATTGTGATGACAAATGTAATGGAGGATGTGATGACAAATATAATGGAGCATTGTGATGACTAGGGCTTGGAGCATTATGTTGACAAAGGCCATTGAGAAATTTCATGACAATGTCGTGAAGAATTGTGATGACAAGGTCCTGGAGCATTGTGATGAGAAAACCATGGAGGCTTGTGATGACAAATCTCAAGGAGCATACTGATGAAAAGGGGCCTGGAGCATTCTGATTACAGGGGACTTGGAACATTGTGATACAAGGCATGGAGCATTGTGATGACAAGGGCATGCAGTATTGTGAAGAGAGCTGTCAGGGAGCATTGTGATGACATATGTAATGGCCCACTGTGATGACAAAGGCATGGAGCATTGTGATGCCAAGTGTCATGGAGGATTCTAATGACAAAGGTAATGGAGCATTGTGATGACAAGGGTTTGGAGCATTGTGATGACAAGGGTCAGGGAGCATTGTGCTGACAAGTGCATGGATAATTGCCAATACAAGAGACATGGAGCATTCTGATGAGAAGCTTGTGGAGTATTTTGATGACAATTGCATGGAGCATTGTGATGAAAATGGCATGGGGCATTGTGATGAAAAAGGAATGGAGCCTTTTGGTGACAAGGTTCAAGGAGCACTCTGACGACAATGTCAGGGAGCATTGTGATGACAAGTGTATTGAGAATTGTGATGACAAAGGTCATGGAGCATTGTGATGAAAAGGGCATGGATTATTGTGATGACAGGCATAATGGAGCTTTGTGATGACAAGTGTTACGGAACATTGTGATCACAAGGGTTTGGAGCATTGTGATGACAGAGGTCATGGATCATTTTGATTTCAAGGAGCAGGGAGCATTGTGATGACAAGGGCATGAAGCAATGTGATCCCAAGTTTCATGGAGGATTGTGATGACAATGGTAAAGGAGTATTGTGATGACAAGCGCAAAGAGCATTGTAATGACAAGGTCATGTAGCATTTTGCTGACAAAGGCATGGAGCATTGTGTTGACAAGTTTCATGGAGCACTGTTATGACAAGCGTCAAGGAGCATTGTGAATACAGGGGTCATGGAGCATTGGGATGACAAGAGCATGGATAATTGTGATGACAAGTGTCATGGAGCCTTAGGCTGAAAATGTTCATGGAGTAATGTGATGAAAGGGGTCATGTAGAATTTTGATTTCATTGTGCTGACAATAGCCGGAAGCATTATGATGATTGGCATGATGCATTGTGATGACAGGGTTCATGGAGCATTGAGATGAAGAGGGGCATGGAGCATTGTGATTACAGGGGTCTTGGAGCATTGTGATGACAAGGGCATTGAGCATTTTGATGAGAAGTACATGGAACCTTCTGATGACGTGTCATGGAGCTTTGTGATGACAAGTGCATAGAAAATTGTGATGGCAGGGGTCATGGAGCATTGTGATGACTAGGGAATGGAGCATTGTGATGACAAGAGTCCCGGATCATTGTGTTGTCAGGTGTCATGGAGTTTTGTGATGACAGTGGTCATGGAGCATTGTGATGATATTGGTCTTGGAGCATTGTGATAAGAAGGTCATGGAGCATTGGGCTGAAAATATTCATGGAGTATTGTGATGACAGGTGTCATGGAGCATTGTGATGACAAGGGAATGGAGCATGGTGATGACAAGGTCCTGGAGCATTGTGATGAGAAGACCATGGAGACTTGTGATTACAAGTCTCATGGAGCATTCTGATGATAAGGGGCATGGAGCATTCTGATTACAGGGGTCTTGGAGCATTGTGATGACAAGGGCATGGAGCATTGTGAGGAGAAGGCCATGGATCATTCAGATGACATGCGTCATGGACCTTTGTGATGACAAGGGCATAGAGCATTGTGATTACAGGGGTTTTGGAGCATTGTGATGACAAGGGTCATGGAGCCTTGTGATGACAAGGCCGTGGAATATTGTGATGGCAGGGGTCATGGAGCATTGTTATGACAGAGATAATGGTGCATTGTGATGAGAAGGGCATTGAGCATTGGTCTGAAATGTTTCATGGATTATTGTGATGACAGTTGGAATGGCGCATTGTGATGACAAGGGCATGGAGCATTGTGATGCCAAGTGTCATGGAGGATTCTGATGACAAATGTAATGGAGCATTGTGATGACAATGGCTTGGAGCATTGTGATGAAAAGTGTCAGGGAGCATTGTGCTCACAAGTGCATGGAGAATTGTGATGACAAGGGTCATGGAACATTCTGATGACAAGCTTGTGGAGTATTTTGATGACAATGGCATGGAGCATTGTGATGAAAATGGCATGGGGCATTGTGATGAAAAATGCATGGAGCCTTTTCGTGACAGGTTTCAAGGAGCATTCTGACGACAAGTTTCAGGAAGCATTGTAATGAAAAGTGTATTTAGAATTGTGATGACAATGGTCATGGAGCATTGTGATGAAAAGGCCATGGAGTATTGTGATGACAGGCATCATGGAGCGTTGTGATGACAAGTTTTATGGAACATTGTGATTACAAGGTTTTGGAGCATTGTGATGACAGAGGTCATGGATCATTTTGATTTCAAGGAGCATGGAGCACTGTGATGACAAGGGCATGAAGCAATGTGAGCCCAAGGTTCATGGAGGATTGTGATGACAATGGTAATGGAGTATTGTGATGACAAGCGCATAGAGCATTGTAATGACAAGTTCATGTAGCATTTGCTGACAAAGGCATGGAGCATTGTGATGACAGGTGTCATGGAGCACTGTGATGACAAGCGTCACGGAGCTTTGTGAATACAGGGGTCATGGAGCATTGGGATGACTAGGGAATGGAGCATTTTGATGACAAGATTTCCTGATCATTGTGTTGTCAGGTGTCATGGAGTGTTGTGATGACAGTGGTCATGGAGCATTGTGATGATATTGGCAATGGAGCATTGTGATGAGAAGGCTGTGGAGCATTGTGATTACAGGTGTCTTGTTGCATTGTGATGAAATGGGCATTAAGCCTTGTCATGACAGTGTTCAATAAGCATACTGACGACAAGTGTAAGGGAGCATTTTGATGACAAGTGTATTGAGCATTTGATGACAATGGTCATGGAGCATTGTGATGAGAAGACCATGGATAATTGTGATGATGAGCGTCATGGGGTTTTGTGATGATAAGTCTTATGGAACATTGTGATCACAAGGTTTTGGAGCATTATGATGACAGATGTCATGGAGAATTTAGATTTCATTGTGATGACAATAGCCTGAAACATTATGATGATGGGCATGGTGCATTGTGATGACAGGGTTCATGGAGCATTGAGATGAAAAGTGGCATAGAGCATTGTGATTACAATGGTCTTGGAGCATTGTGATGACAAGGGTCATGGAGCCTTGTGATGACATGCCGTTGAACAATGTGATGGCAGGTGTCATGGAGCATTGTTATGACAGAGGTAATGGAGCATTGTGATGAGAAGGGCATTGAGCTTTGGTCTAAAATATTTCATGGATTATTGTGATGAGAGTGGGCATGGAGCATTGGGATGACAAGGGCACGGAACACTGTGATACATGTTTCATGGAGGATTGTAATGATAAGGGCATGGAGCATTGTGATGACAAGTGTCATGGAGCTTTGTGATGACAAGGGCATGGAGCTTTGTGATGACAAGGGCATGGAGCAATGTGACGAGAGTGTTCATGGAGCTTTGTGATGACAATGACATGGAGCATTGTGCTGTCAATGATCATGGAGATTTGTGATGACAAATAACAGGGAGCATTTCGATTTCAATGGTGTGGTGCATTGTGATGAGAAGGGCAGGGAGCATTTTGATAACAGGGTCATGCAGCAATTTGATGAAAATGTAATGGAATATTTTGAGGGCAGGAGTTATAGAACATTGTGCTCCCCGGGATCATTTAGCTTTGGGATGAAAAGGGTCATGGTGCATTTTGATGGCAGGGGTTATGGAACATTGTGATGCCTGGGGTCATGGAACATTGTGATTGCAGGGGTGAGGGGTATTGTGATGACTAGTGATGGAACATTGTGATATCTCTGGTGAGAGAGAATTTGGATGAGAAGTGCATGGAGCATTGTGATTACAAGGTTTATGGAGCATAGCGATTACAAGGTTGTGGACCGATGTGATGAACAGCACGTGGCACATTGTGATGACAAGGGTCATGGAGCATTGTTCTGACAAAGGCATGGCGCATTGTGATGACAAAGGTCACGGAGCGTTGTGATGAAAAGTTCATGGAGCATTGTGATTACAAAGGTCACAGAGCTTTGTGATGACACGGGCAAGGACCATTTTGATGACAAACGTTATGAAGCATTGTGATGAATGGAGTCACGGAGCATTGTGATGATAGGGGTCATGGAGCATTGTGATGACAAGGGCATGGAGCATTGTGGTGACAGGGGCATGGAACATTGGTCTGACAAGTTTCATAGATTATTGTGATGACAGTGGACATGGTGCATTGTAATGACAAGTGTATGGTTCACGGTGATGAGAAGGTCATGGAGTATTGTGAAGACAGGTGTCAGGGAGCATTGTGATGACATATGTCATGGTCCACTCCGATGATAATGGCATGGAGCATTGTGATGCTAAATGTAATGGAGGATTGTGATGACAAATAAAATGGAGCATTGTGATGACTAGGGCTAGGAGCAATATGATGACAAGGGCTATTGAGAATTTTCTTCACAAAGTTGTGAAGCATTGTGATGACAAGGTCCTGGAGCATTGTGATGAGAAATCCATGGAGCCTTGTGATGACAAGTCTCATATAGCATACTGATGAAAAGGGGCATGGACCTCTGTGATTACAGTGGTCTTAGAACATTGTGATGACAAGGGCATGGAGCATTGTGAAGAGAAGGCCAAGGAGCATTCTGAGGACATGCGTCATTGAGCTTTGTGATGACCAGCACATGGAGCATTTTGATTACAGGGGTCTTTTAGCAGTGTGATGAAAAGGGCATGGAACATTGTGATGAAAAATGCATGGAGCCTTGTCATGACAGGGTTCAAGGAGCATACAGACAACAAGTGTCATGGAGCGTATTGATGACAAGTGTATTGAGCATTGTGATGACAAAGGTCATGGGGCATTGTGATGAGAACGCCATGGAGCATTCTGATAACATGTGTCATGGAGCTTAGTGATGACAAGGGCATGGAGCAATGTGATGCCAAGGGTCATGGAGGATTCTGATGACAAATGTAATGGTGCATTGTGATGACAATGGCTTGGAGCATTGAGATGACAAGGGTTAGGGAGCATTTTGATGACGGGGGTTACGGAACATTGTGATGTCAGGGGTCATCGAAAATTGTGATGATAAGTGCATGTAGCACTGTGATGACAGGAGTCATGGAACATTGTGATGACAGGGGTGAGGGAGTATTGTGGCGAATAGTGAAGTAACATTGTGATATCAGTGGTGAGAGAGCATTTTGATGAGAAGTTCATGGAGCATTGTGATGACAATGTTTATGGAGCATTGTGATGACAAGATTGTGGGGCACTGTGATGACAAGCGCATGGTGCATTGTGATGACATGTGTCATGGAGCATTTTGCTGACAAGCACATGGAGCATTGTGATGACAAGGGTCATGGAGCATTGTGCTGAGAAAGGCATAGAGCATTGTGTTGACAAGTGTCAAAGAGAATTGTGATGAAAAGTTCATGGAGCATTGTGGTTAAAAAGGTCACAGCGACTCTTGATGACGAGGGCATGGAACATTGTGATGACAAAGGTCATGAAGCACTGTGATGACTGGAGTCATGGAGCACTGTGATGACAGGGGTCACGGAGCACTGTGATGACAAGGGGCATGGAGCATTGTGATGACAAGGGCATGGATCATTGGTCTCATAAATTTCATGTATTATTGTGATGCCTGTTGGAATGGTGCATTTTGGTGACAAGGGCATGGAGCATTGTGATGCCAAGTGTCATGGAGGATTCTGATGACAAAAGTAATGGTGGATTGTGATGACAGTGGCTTGGAGCATTGAGATGACAAGGGTCAGGGAGCATTGTGCTGACAAGTGCATGGAGAATTGTGATGACAAAGGTTACGGAGCATTGTGATGACAAACTTGTGGAGTATTTTGATGACAGTGGCGTGGAGCATTGTGATGAAAACGGCATGGGACATTTTGATGAAAAAGGCATGGAGCCTTTTCGTGACAGGGTTCAAGGAGCATTCTGACGACAAGTGTCAGGGAGCATTGTGATGACAAGTGTATTGAGAATTGTGATGACAAAGGTCATGGAGCATTGTGATGAAAAGTGCATGGAGTATTGTGATGACAGGCATCATGGAGCATTGTGATGACAAGTGTTATGGAACATTTTGATCACAAGTGTTTGGAGCATTGTGATGACAGAGGTCATGGATCATTTTGATTTAAAGGAGCATGGAGCATTGTGATTACAAGGGCATGAAACAATGTGATCCCAAGGTTCATAGAGGATTGTGATGACAATGGTAGTGGAGTATTGTGATGAAAAGCGCATAGAGCATTGTAATGAAAAGGTCATGAAGCATTTTGCTGACAAAGTCATGGAGCATTGTGATGACAGTTGTCATGGAGCACTGTGATGACAAGCGTCACAGAGCATTGTGAATAGAGGGGTCATGGAGAATTGGGATGCCAAGAGCATGGATGATTGTGATGACAAGTGTCATGGAGCATTGGGCTGAAAATGTTCATGGAGTATTGTGATTACAGGGGTCTTGGAGCATTGTGATGAGAGGAGTCCCAGATCATTGTGTTGTCAGGTGTCATGGAGTGTTGTGATGACAGTGGTAATGGAGTATTGTGATGATATTGGTCATGGAGCATTGTGATGAGAAGGTCAAGGAGCATTGGGCTGAAAACGTTCATCGAGTATTGTGATGACAGGGGCCATGGAGGCTTGTGATGACAAGGTTCTGGAGCATTGTGATGAGAAGACCATGGAGACTTGTGATGACAAGTCTCATGGAATATTCTGATGAAATGGGGCATGGTGCATTGTGATTACAGGGGTCTTGGGGCATTGTGATGACAAGGGTTTGGAGCATTGGGATGAGATGGCCATGGAAAGTTCTGATGACATGCATCATGGAGCTTTGTGATGACAAGGGCATGGAGCATTGTGATGAAAAAGGCATGGAGCCTTGTCATGACATGTTTCAAGGAGCATACTGAGGACAAGTGTCAGGGAGCATTGTGATGACAAGTGTATTGAGCATTGTGATGAAAATGGTCATGGAGCATTGTGATGAGAAGACCATGTATAATTTTGATGATGAGCATCATGGGACGTTGTGATGATAAGCGTTATGGAACATTTTGATCACACGGATTTGGAGCATTGTGATGACAGAGATCATGGAGCATTTTGATTTCATTGTGATGAAAATAGCATGAAACATTTTGATGATGGGCATGGTGCATTGTGATGACCGGGTTCATGGATCATTGAGATGAAAAGGGGCATGGAGCATTGTGATTACAGGGGTCTTGGAGCAGTGTGATTAGAAGGGTCATGGAGCCTTGTGATGACAAGACCATGGAACATCGTGATGGCAAGGGTCATGGAGCATTGTTATGACAGGGTTAATGGAGTATTGTGATGGCAAGGGCATGGAACATTGTGATTACAAGGTCATGGATTATTGTGAAGACAGGTGTCAGGGAGCATTGTGATGGCATATTTCATGTTCCATTGTGATGACAATGGCATGGAGCATTGTGATGCCGAGTGTTATGGAGGATTGTGATGACAAAGGTAATGGAGCATTGTGATGACAAGGGCTTTGAGCAATGTGATGAGAGCGTTCATGGAGCACTGTGATGACAATGACATTGAGCATTTTGATGAAAAGTTCATGGAGCATTGTGGTGACAAATTTCACAGAGCCTTGTGATGATGAGGGCATTGACTTTTGTGGTGGCACAGGTCATGGAGTCTTGTGATGACGGGACACACGGAGCATTGTGATGACTGGGGTCATGTAGCATTCTGATGACAGGAGCATGGAGCATTGGTCTGACAAGTTTCATGGATAATTGTGTTGACAGTGGGCATGGCACATTGTGATGACAAGGGCATGGAGCATTGTGATGACAAGGTCATGGATTATTGTGAAGACAGGTGTCAGGGAGCATTGTGATGGCATATTTCATGTTCCATTGTTATGACAATGGCATGGAGCATTGTGATGCCGAGTGTTATGGAGGATTGTGATGACAAAGGTAATGGAGCATTGTGATGACAAGGGCTTGGAGCATTGTGATGACAAGGGCCATGGAGCATTGTGATTACAAGGGCATGGAGCATTGTGATGACAACGGCCTTTGAGAATTTTGATGAAAAGGTCGTGAAGCATTGTGATGACAAAGGCATGGAGCTTGCTATGACAGGGGTCATGGGACATTGCGATGACAAGTGCATGGAGAATTGTGATGACAAAAGCATGTAACATGGGGATGAGAACTGTCATGGAGCATTGTGATGACAAGGACCTGGAGAATTGTGATGACAAGGGACATGGATCATTGTGATGACCAGGGCATGGAGCATTGTTATGGCAAGACCGTGGAGCACTGTGATGAGAAGACCATGGATAATTCTGGTGACGAGCATCATGGAGCACTGTAATGACAAGGGGCATGGAGCATTGTGATGATAGGTCTCATGGAGCATTGTGATGACCGGGGTCATGGATCATTGTGATGACAAGGGTCATGGCGTATTCTGATGACAAGCTTGTGCAGTATTGTGATGACAAAGCATTTAACACTGTGATGGGAAGTGTCATGGAACATAGTGATGCCAAGAACGTGGAGAATTGTGATGAAAGGGAACATAGAGCATTGTGATGACCAGGACATGGAGCATTGTGATGGCAAGACCGTGGAGCACTGTGATGAGAAGACCATGGATAATTGTGATGACGAGCGTCATGGAGTGCTATAATGACAAGCGGCATGGAGCATTGTGTTTACAGGGGTCTTGGAGCATTGTGATGACAAGGGCATGGAGCATTGTGAAGAGAAGGCCATGGAGCATTCTGATGAATTCGTCATGGAGCACTGTGATGACAAGTGCATGTAGCATTGTGATTACAGTTGTCTTTGAGCATTGTGATGAAAAGGGCATAGATCATTGTGATGAAAAAGGCATGGAGCCCTGTAATGACAGTGTTCAAGGAGCATACTGACGACAAGTGTCAGGGAGCATTGTGATGACAAAGGTTATGGAGCATAGTGATGAGAAGACCATGGATAATTGTGATTATGAGCATCATGGGGTGTTGTGATGAGAAGTGTTATGGAACATTGTGATCCCAACGGTTTGGAGCATTGTGATGACAGAGGCCATGGAGCATTTTGATTTCATTGTGAGGAAAATAGCCTGAAGCATTATGATAATGGGCATGGTGCATTGTGATGATAGGATTCATGGAGCTTTGAGATGAAAAGGGGCATGGAGCATTGTGATAAAAAGTGTCTTGGAGCATTGTGATGAGAAGTCCATGGAACATTCTAATGACATGCGTCATGGAGCTTTGTGATGACAAGGGCTTGGAGCATTGTGATTACATGGGTCTTGGAACATTGTGATGACAAGTGTCATGGAGCCTTGTGAATGACAAGGCCGTGGAACTTTGTGATGGCAGGGGTCATGGAACATTGTTATGACAGGTGTAATGGAGCATTGTGATGAGAAGGACAGGAAGCATTGGTGTGAAATGTTTCATGGATTATTGTGATGAGAGTGGACAGGGAGCATTGTGATGACAAGAGCACGGAACACTGTGATACAATGGTCATAGAGGATTGTAATGACAAGGGCATGGAGCATAGTGATGAGAAGGGCATCGAGCATTGTGATGACATGTGTCATGGAGCTATGTGATGACAAGGGCATGGAGAAATGTGATGAGAAGGTTCATGGAGCATTGTGATGACAATGACATGGAGCATTGTGATGTCAAGGGTCAAGGAGATTTGTGATGACAAAAGGCACAGAGCATTTTGATGACAAGGGCATGGTGCATTGTGATGAGAAGGCCAGGGAGCATTTTGATGACAGGGTCATGCAGCAATTTGATGAAAATTGTAATGGAATATTTTGATGACAAGGGTTATTGAACATTGTGATGCCAGGGGTCATGGAGCATTTTGATGAAAATGTTTTCAGAGCATTTTGATGACAGGGGTTATGGAACATTGTGATGTCAGGGGTCATCGAACCTTGTGATGATATGTGCATGTACAATTGTGATGACAGGAGTCATGGATCATTGTGATGACAGTGGTGAGGGAGTATTGTGACAAATAGTGATGTAACATTGTGATATCTGTGGTGAGAGAGCACTTTGATGAGAAGTGCATGGAGCATTGTGATGACAAGTTTTATGGATCATTGTGATGACAAGATTGTGGAGCACTGTGATGACAAGTGCATGGTGCATTGTGATGACATGTGTCATGGAGCATCGTGCTGACAAGCACATGGTGCATTGTGATGACAAGGGTCATGGAGCATTGTGCTGAGAAAGGCATAGAGAATTGTGATGACAAGGATCAAAGAGCATTGTGATGAAAAGTTCATGGAGCATTGTGATGACAAGGGTCATGGAGCATTGTGATGACAAGGGCATGGAGCATTGGTCTAATAAGTTTCATGGATTATTGCAATGACTGTTGGAATGGTGCATTGTGGTGACAAGGGCATGGAGCATTGTGATGACCAGGTCATGCAGTATTGTGAAGACTGGTGTCAGGGAGCATTGTGTTGACATATGTAATCGTCCATTGTGATGACAATGGCATGGAGCATTGTGATGCCAAGTGTCATGGAGGATTCTGATGACAAAGGTAATGGTGCATTGTGATGACAATAGCTTGGAGCATTGAGATGACAAGGGTCAGGGAGCATTGTGCTGACAAGTGCATGGAGAATTGTGATGACAAGTGTCATGGAGCACTGTGATGACAAGCGTCACGGAGCATTGTGAATACCGGGGTCATGGATCATTGTTATGACAAGGGTCATGGAGAATTGGGCTGAAAATGTTCATGGAGTATTGTGATGACAGGGGTCATGGAGCATTGTGATGAAAGAGGTCATGGAGCATTTTGATTTCATTGTGATGACAATAGCATCAAGCATTATGATGATGGGCATGGTGCATTGTGATGACAGGGTTCATGGTTCACTGAGATGAAATGGGGCATGGAGCATTGTGATTACAGGGGTCTTGGAGCACTGTGATGACAAGGGCATGGAGCATTTTGATGAGAAGGACATGAAACATTCTGATGGCATGTATCATGGAGCTTTGTGATGACAACGGCATGGAGCATTTTGATTACTGGGGTCTTGGAGCATTGTGATGACAAGGGTTATGGAGCCTTGTGATGACAGGGCCGTGGATCATTGTGATCGCAGGTGTCATGGAGCATTGTTATGACAGAGGTAAAGGTGCACTGTGATCAGAAGGGCATGGAGCATTGTGATTACAAGTTTTATGGAGCATTACCATGACAAATTTCTGGACCGTTGTGATGAAAAGCTCGTAGCACATTGTGATGACAAGTGTCATGGAGCATTGTTCTGACAAAAGCATGGAGCATTTTGATGACAAGGGTCACGGAGCATTGTGATGAAAAGTTCATGGAGCACTGTGGTTATAATGGTCACAGAGCCTTATGATGACGCGGGCATGGACCATTGTGATGACAAATGTTATGAAGCATTGTGATGACTTGAGTCACGGAGCACTGTGAGGACATTGGTCATGGAGCATTGTGATGACAAGGGCATGTAGCATTGTGGTGACAGGGGCATGGAGCATTGGTCTGACAAGTTTCATAGATTATAGTGATGACAGTGGACATGGTGCATTTTGATGACAAGGGCATGGATCATTGTGAAGAGAAGGTCATGGAGTATTGTGAAGACAGGTGTCAGGGAGCATTGTGATGACATATGTCATGGTCCATTGCAATGACAATGGCAGGGAGCATTGTGATGCCAAATGTAATGGAGGATTTTGATGACAAATATAATGAAGCATAGTGATGACTAGGGCTTGGAGCATTTTGATGACAAGGGGCATTGAGAATTTTCATGAAAAGGTCATGAAGCATTGTGATGACAAGGTCCTGGAGCATTGTGATGTGAAATCCATAGAGACTTGTGATGACAAATCTCATGGAGCATACTGATGAAAAGGGGCATGGACCATTGTGATTACAGGGGTCTTGGAACATTGTGATGACATGGGCATGGAGCATTGTGAGGAGAAGGCCAAGGAGCATTCTGAAGACAAGTTTCATTGAGCTTTGTGATGACAAGTGCATGGAGCATTGGGTTTAAAGGTGTCTTGGAGCATTGTGATGGAAAGGGCATGGATCATTGTGATGAAAAAGGCATGGAGCCTTGTCATGACAGGGTTCAAGGAGCATACAGACAACATGTGTCAGGGAGCATTTTGATGACAAGTGTATTGAGCATTGTGATGAGAAAGGTCATGGAGCCTTGTGATGACAAGGCCATGGAACATCGTAATGGCAGGGGTCATGGAGCATTGTTATGACAGGGGTAATGGGGCACTGTGATTGCAAGGGCATGGAGCATTGTGATGAGAAGGCCATGGAGCATTCTGATGACATGTGTCATGGAGCTTTGTGAAGACAGGGGCATGGAGCAATGTGATGAGAGCGTTCATGGAGCATTGTGATGAAAATGACATGGAGCATTGTTATGCCAAGGGTCATGGATATTTGTGATGACAAAGGTCATGGAGCATTTTGATGGCAAGGGCGTTGTGCATTGTGATGAGAAAAGCAGGGAGAATTGTGATGACAGGGTCATGGAGCAATTTGATGAAAATTGTCATGGAACATTTTGATGACATGTGTTATGGAACATTATGATGTCAGGGGTCATCGAACATTGTGATGATAAGTGCATGTAGCATGGTGATGACAGGAGTCATGGAACATTGTGATGACAGGGTGAGGGAGTATTGTGACAAATAGTGATGTAGCATTTAGATATCAGTGGAGAGAGAGCACTTTGATGAGAAGTGCATGGAGCATTATGATGACAATGTTTATGGAGCATTGTGATGACAAGATTGTAGAGCAATGTGATGACAAGCGCATGGTGCATTGTGATGACATATGTCATGGAGCATTGTGCTGACAAGCGCATGGAGCATTGTGATGACAAGGGTCATGGTGCATTGTGCTAAGAAAGGTATAGAGCATTGTGATGACAAGGGTCAAAGAGCATTGTGATGAAAATTTCATGGAGCATTGTGGTTAAAATGGTCACAGAGACTGTTGATGACGAGGGCATGGACCACTGTGATGACAAAGGTCATGAAGCATTGTGATGACTGGAGTCACGGAGCACTGAGATGACAGGGGTCATGGAGGATTGTGATAACAAGGGCATGGAGCATTGTGATGACAAGGGCATGGAACATTAGTCTAATAAGTTTCATGGATTGTTGCGATGACAGTTTGAATGGCGCATTGTGATGACAAGGGCATGGAGCATTGTGATGACCAGGTAATGCAGTATTGTGAAGACAGCTGTCAGGGAGCATTGTGATAACATATGTAATGGTCCATTGTGATTACAATGGCATGGAGCATTGTGATGCCAAGGGTCATGGAGGATTCTCATGACAAAGGTAATGGAACATTGTGATGACAATGGCTGGGATCATTGTGATGACAAGGGTCAGGGAGCATTGTGCTGACAAGTGCATGGAGAATTGTGATGACAAGGGTCATGGAGTATTCTGATGACAAGCTTGTGGAGTATTGTGATGACAATGGCATGGAGCATTGTGATGAAAACGGCATGGGGCATTGTGATAAAAAAAGTCATGGAGACTTTTCGTGACAGGGTTCAAGGAGCATTCTGCTGACAATTTCAGGGAGCATTGTGATGACATGTATATTGAGAATTGTGATGACAAAGTCATGGAGAATTGTGATGAGAAGGGCATGGAGTATTGTGTTGACAGGCATCATGGAGCGTTTTGATGACAAGTGTTATGGAACATTGTTGTCACATGGGTTTGGAGCATTGTGATGACGGAGGTCATGGATCATTTTGATTTCAAGGAGCATGGAGCATTGAGATGACAAGGGCATGAAGCAATGTGATCCCAAGGTTCATGGAGGATTGTGATGACAATGGAAATGGAGTATTTTGATGACAAGCGCATAGAGCATTGTAATGACAAGGTCATGGAGCATTCTGCTGACAAAGGCATGGAGCATTGTGATGAAATGTGTCATGGAGCACTGTGATGACAAGCGTCATGGAGCATTGTGAATACAGGGGTCATGGAGCATTGGGATGACAAGGGCATGGATCATTGTGATGACAAGTGTCATGGAGCACTGGGCTGAAAATGTTCATGGAGTGTTGTGATGACAGGTGTCATGGAGCATAGTGATGAGTAGAGAATGGAGCATTGTGATGACAAGAGTCCCGGATCATTGTGTTGTCAGGAGTCATGGAGTGTTGTGATGACAGTGATCATGGTGCATTGTGATGATATTGGCCATGGAGCATTGTGATGTGTAGGTCGTGGAGCCTTGGGGTGAATATGTTAATGGATTATTGTGATGACAAGGGTCATGGAGCATTGTATGACAAGGCAATGGAGAATGGTGATGACAAGGTCCTGGAGCACTGTGATGAGATGACCATGGAGTCTTGTGATGACAAGTCTCACGGAGCATTCTGATGAAAGGGGGCATGGAACATTGTGATTACAGGGGTCTTGGAGCATTGTGATGACTAGGGCATGGATCATTGTGATGGGAAGGCCATGGAGCATTCTGATGACATGCTTCATGGAGTTTTGTGATGACAAGCCCATGGATCATTGTGATTACAGTGATCTTGGAGCATTGTGATGGAAAGGGCACGGAGCACTGTGATGAAAATGCATGGAGCCTTGTCATGACAGGTTTCAAGGAGCATACTGACGACAATTGTCAGGGAGAATTGTGATGACAATAGTATTGAGCATTGTGATGACAAAGGTCATGGAGCATTGTGATGAGAAGACCATGGATAATCGTGATGATGAGTGTCATAGGGTGTTGTGATGATAAGTGTTATGGAACATTGTGATCACAAGGGTTTGGAGCATTATGATGACAGAGGTAATGGAGCATTTTTTTTTTTTTTATTTTTTTTTTCTTTTTATTAGTTTCTGCTTTATAACAAAGTGAATCAGTCATACATATACATCTGTTCCCACATCCCTTCCCTCATGCATCTCCCTCCCTCCCACCCTCCCCATCCCACCCCTCAAGGCGGTCACAAAGCACCGAGCTGATCTCCCTGTGCTCTGCGGCTGCTTCCCACTATCTATCTACCTTACGTTTGGTAGTGTACATATGTCCATGCCTCTCTTTCGCTTTGTCACAGCTTACCCTTCCCCCTCCCCATATCCTCAAGTCCATTCTCAAGTAGGTCTGTGTCTTTATTCCCGTTTCACCCCTAGGTTCTTCATGACATTTTTTTTTAAATTCCGTATATATGTGTTAGCATACGGTATTTGTCTTTCTCTTTCTGACTTACTTCACTCTGTATGACAGACTCTAGGTCTATCCACCTCATTAAAAATAGCTCAGTTTCATTTGTTTTTATGGCTGAGTAATATTCCATTGTATATATGTGCCACATCTTCTTTATCCATTCATCAGATGATGGACACTTAGGTTGTTTCCAGCTCCGGGCTATTGTGAATAGAGCTGCGATGAACATTTTGGTACATGTCTCTTTTTGAATTATGGTTTTCTCAGGGTATATGCCCAGTAGTGGGATTGCTGGGTCATATGGTAGTTCTATTTGTAGTTTTTTAAGGAACCTCCATACCGTTCTCCATAGTGGCTGTACCAATTCACATTCCCACCAGCAGTGCAAGAGTGTTCCCTTTTTTCCACACCCTCTCCAGCATTTATTGTTTCTAGATTTCTTGATGATGACCATTCTGACTGGTGTGAGATGATATCTCATTGTAGTTTTGATTTGCATTTCTCTAATGATTAATGATGTTGAGCATTCTTTCATGTGGCTGTTGGCAGTCTGTATATCTTCTCTGGAGAAATGCCTATTTAAGTCTTCTGCCCATTTTTGGATTGGGTTGTTTGTTTTTTTGCTATTGAGCTGCATGAGCTGTTTATAAATTTTGGAGATTAATCCTTTGTCAGTTGCTTCATTTGCAAATATTTTCTCCCATTCTGAGGGTTGTCTTTTGGTCTTGTTTATGGTTTCCTTTGCTGTGCAAAAGCTTTGAAGTTTCATTAGGTCCCATTTGTTTATCTTTGTTTTTATTTCCATTTCTCTAGGAGGTGGGTCCAAAAGGATCTTGCTGTAATTTATGTCATAGAGTGTTCTACCTATGTTTTCCTCTAAGAGTTTGATAGTTTCTGGCCTTACATTTAAGTCTTTAATCCATTTTGAGCTTATTTTTGTGTATGGTGTTAGGGAATGATCTAATCTCAAACTTTTACATGTCCCTGTCCTGTTTTCCCAGCACCACTTATTGAAGAGGCTGTCCTTTCTCCACTGTACTTTGCTGCCTCCTTTATCAAAGATAAGTTGGCCATATGTGCGTGGGTTTATCTCTGGGCTTTCTATCTTGATCCACTGATCTATCTTTCTGTTTTTATGCCAGTACCACACTGTCTTGATTACTGTAGCTTTGTAGTATAGTCTGAAGTCAGGGAGCCTGATTCCTCCAGCTCCGTTTTTCGTTCTCAAGATTGCTTTGGCTATTCGGGGTCTTTTGTTTTTCCAAACAAATTTTGAAATTTTTTGTTCTAGTTCTGTGAAAAATGCCAGTGGTAGTTTGATAGGGATTGCATTGAACCTGTAGATTGCTTTGGGTAGTAGAGTCATTTTCACAATATTGATTCTTCCAATCCAGGAGCATGGTATATCTCTCCATCTATTTGTATCATCTTTAATTTCTTTCATCAGTGTCTTATAATTTTCTGCATACAGGTCTTTTGTCTCCTTAGGTAGGTTTATTCCTAGATATTTTATTCTTTTTGTTGCAATGGTAAATGGGAGTGTTTTCTTGATTTCATTTTCAGATTTTTCATCATTAGTGTACAGGAATGCCAGAGATTTCTATACATTAATTTTGTATCCTGCAACTTTACCAAATTCATTGATTAGCTCTAGTAGTTTTTTGGTAGCATCTTTAGGATTCTCTATGTATAGTATCATGTCATCTGCAAACAGTGACAGCTTTACTTCTTCTTTTCCAATTTGGATTCCTTTTATTTCCTTTTCTTCTCTGATTGCTGTGGCTAAAACTTCCAAAACTATGTTGAATAAGAGTGGTGAGAGTGGGCAGCCTTGTCTTGTTCCTGATCTTAGAGGAAATGGTTTCAGTTTTTCACCATAGAGGACAATGTTGGCTGTGGGTTTGTCATATATGGCCTTTATTATGTTGAGGAAAGTTCCCTCTATGCCTACTTTCTGCAGGGTTTTTATCATAAATGGGTGTTGAATTTTGTCGAAAGCTTTCTCTGCATCTATTGAGATGATCATATGGTTTTTCTCCTTCAACTTGTTAATATGGTGTATCACATTGATTGATTTGCGTATATTGAAGAATCCTTGCATTCCTGGAATAAACCCCACTTGATCATGGTGTATGATCCTTTTAATGTGCTGTTGGATTCTGTTTGCTAGTATTTTGTTGAGGATTTTTGCATCCATGTTCATCAGTGATATTGGCCTGTAGTATTCTTTCTTTGTGACATCCTTGCCTGGTTTTGGTATCAAGGTGATGGTGGCCTCGTAGAATGAGTTTGGGAGTGTTCCTTCCTCTGATATTATTTGGAAGAGTTTGAGAAGGATGGGTGTTAGCTCTTCTCTAAATGTTTGATAGAATTCGCCTGTGAAGCCATCTGGTCCTGGGCTTTTGTTTGATGGAAGATTTTTAATCACAGTTTCAATTTCTTTGCTTGTGATTGGTCTATTCATATTTTCTATTTCTTCCTGAGTCAGTCTTGGCAGGTTGTGCATTTCTAAGAATTTGTCCATCTCTTCCAGGTTGTCCATTTTATGGGCATAGAGTTGCTTATAGTAATCTCTCATGATCTTTTGTATTTCTGCAGTGACCGTTGTTACTTCTCCTTTTTCATTTCTAATTCTATTGATTTGAGTCTTTTCCCTTCTTTTCTTGATGAGTCTGGCTAATGGTTTATCAATTTTGTTTATCTTCTCAAAGAACCAGCTTTTAGTTTTATTGATCTTTGCTATTGTTTCCTTCATTTCTTTTTCATTTATTTCTGATCTGATTTTTATGATTTCTTTCCTTCTGCTAACTTTGGGATGTTTTTGTTCTTCTTTCTCTAATTGCTTTAGGTGCAAGGTTAGGTTGTTTATTCGAGATGTTTCCTGTTTCTTAAGGTGGAATTGTATTGCTATAAACTTCCCTCTTAGAACTGCTTTTGCTGCATCCCATAGGTTTTGGGTCGTCGTGTCTCCATCGTCATTTGTTTCTAGGTATTTTTTAATTTCCCCTTTGATTTCTTCAGTTATCACTTCGTTATTAAGTAGTGTATTGTTTAGCCTCCATGTGTTTGTATTTTTTACAGCTCTTTTCCTGTAATTGATATCTAGTCTCATAGCATTGTGGTCAGAAAAGATACTTGATACAATTTCAATTTTCTTAAGTTTACCAAGGCTTGATTTGTGACCCAAGATATGATCTATCCTGGAGAATGTTCCATGTGCACTTGAGAAAAATGTGTATTCTGTTGTTTTTGGGTGGAATGTCCTATAAATATCAATTAAGTCCATCTTGTTTAATGTATCATTTAAAGCTTGTGTTTCCTTATTTATTTTCATTTTGGATGATCTGTCCATTGGTGAAAGTGGGGTGTTAAAGTCCCCTATTATGATTGTGTTACTGTCGATTTCTCCTTTTATGGCTGTTAGTATTTGCCTTATGTATTGAGGTGCTCCTATGTTCCTATGTTCTTTTTGGATCGATCCCTTGATCATTATGTAGTGTCCTTCTTTGTCTCTTCTAGTAGTCCTTATTTTAAAGTCTATTTTGTCTGATATGAGAATTGCTACTCCAGCTTTCTTTTGGTTTCCATTTGCATGGAATATCTTTTTCCATCCCCTTACTTTCAGTCTGTATGTGTCTCTAGGTCTGAAGTGGGTCTCTTGTAGACAGCATATATCTGGGTCTTGTTTTTGTATCCATTGAGCCAATCTGTGTCTTTTGGTGGGAGCATTTAGTCCATTTACATTTAAGGTAATTATCGATATGTATGTTCCTATTCCCATTTTCTTAATTGTTTTGCGTTCGTTATTGTAGGTCTTTTCCTTCTCTTGTGTTTCTTGCCTAGAGAAGTTCTTTTAGCATTTGTTGTAAAGCTGGTTTGGTGGTGCTGAACTCTCTCAGCTTTTGCTTGTCTGTAAACGTTTTAATTTCTCCATCAAATCTGAATGAGATCCTTGCTGGGTAGAGTAATCTTGGTTGCAGGTTTTTCTCTTTCATCACTTTAAGTATGTCCTGCCACTCCCTTCTGGCTTGTAGAGTTTCTGCTGAGAGATCAGCTGTTATCCTGATGGGGATTCCCTTGTGTGTTATTTGTTGTTTTTGCCTTGCTGCTTTTAATATGATTTCTTTGTGTTTAATTTTTGACAGTTTGATTAATATGTGTCTTGGCGTATTTCTCCTTGGATTTATTCTGTATGGGACTCTCTGTGCCTCCTGGACTTGATTAACTATTTCCTTTCCCATATTAGGGAAGTTTTCAACTATAATCTCTTCAAATATTTTCTCAGTCCCTTTCTTTTTCTCTTCTTCTTCTGGAACCCCTATAATTCGAATGTTGGTGCGTTTAATGTTGTCCCAGAAGTCTCTGAGACTGTCCTCTGTTCTTTTCATTCTTTTTTCTTTATTTTGCTCTGCAGCAGTTATTTCCACTATTTTATCTTCCACCTCACTTATCCGTTCTTCTGCCTCAGTTATTCTGCTATTGATCCCATCTAGAGTATTTTTTATTTCATGTATTGTGTTTTTAATCGATGCTTGATTCATCTTTAGTTCTTCTAGGTCCTTGTTAACTGTTTCTTGCATTTTGTCTATTCTATTTCCAAGATTTTGGATCTGGGAAATAGAATCTTGGATCATCTTTACCATCATTATTCTGAATTCTTTTTCAGGTAGACTGCCTATTACCTCTTCATTAGTTAGGTCTGGTGGGTTTTTATCTTGCTCCTTCTCCTGCTGTGTGTTTTTCTGTCTTCTCATTTTGCTTATGTTACTGTGTTTGGGGTCTCCTTTTTGCAGGCTGCCGGTTCGTTGTTCCCGTTGTTTTTGGTGTCTGTCCCCAGTGGCTAAGGTTGGTTTACTGGGTTGTGTAGGCTTCCTGGTGGAGGGGACTAGTGCCTGTGTTCTGGTGGATGAGGCTGGATCTTGTCTTTCTGGTGGGAAGGTCCACGTCTGGTGGTGTGTTTTGGGGTGTCTGCGGACTTTTTATGATTTTAGGCCACCTCTCTGCTAATGGGTGGCGTTGTGTTCCTGTCTTGCTAGTTGTTTGGCATAGGGTGTCCAGCACTGTAGCTTGCTGGTCGTTGAGTGAAGCTGGGTGCTGGTGTTGAGATGGAGATCTCTGGAAGCTTTTCGCCGTTTGATATTATGTGGAGCTGGGAGGTCTCTTGTGGACCAGTGTCCTGAAGTTGGCTCTCCCACCTCAGAGGCACAGCACTGACTCCGGGCTCCTCAATTTGGGATGATGTGTTGTCTATTCATGTATTCCACAGATGCAGGGTACATCAAGTTGATTGTGGAGCTTTAATCCGCTGCTTCTGAGGCTGCTGGGAGAGGTTTCCCTTTCTCTTCTTTGTTCTCACAGCTCCTGGGTCTCAGCTTAGGATTTGGCCCCGCCTCTGCGTGTAGGTCGCTGGAGGGCGTCTGTTCTTCGCTCAGACAGGACAGGATTAAAGGAGCAGCCGCTTCGGGGACTCTTGCTCACTCAGGCCTGGCGGGATGGCGGGGCATGGAGTGCGGGGCGAGCCTGCAGCGGCAGAGGTCGGTGTGACGTTGCACCAGCCCGAGGCGCGCCGTGCGTTCTCCCAGGGAAGCCGCCCCTGGATCCCGGGACCCCGGCAGTGGCGGGCTGCACAGGCTCCTGGAAGGGCGGTGAGGGCAGTGACCTGCGCTCGCACACAGGCTTCTTGGCGGCAGCAGCAGCAGCCCCAGCGTCCCACGCCCGTCACTGGGCTCCGCGCTTTCAGTCGCGACTCGCGCCCGTCTGTGGAGCCCCTTTAAGCAGCGCTCTTAATCCCCTCTCCTCGCGCACCAGGAAACCAAGAGGGAAGAAAAAGTCTCTTGCCTCTTCGGCAGCTCCAGGGTTTTCCCGGACTCCCTGCTGGCTAGCTGTGGCACATTAGCCCCCTTCACACTGAGTTCTCGCCGCCAGCCCCAGTCCTCTCTCTGCGCTCTGACCGAAGCCCGAGCCTCAGCTTCCAGTGCTGCGTGCCCCGGCGGGCGAGCAGACAAGCCTCTCGGGCTGGTGAGTGCTGCTCGGCACCGATCCTCTGTGTGGGGATCTCTCCGGTTTGCCCTACCCAGGTATGTGGGGAGTTTCTTGCCTTTTGGGAGGTCTGGGGTCTTCTGCCAGCGTCAGTAGGTGTTCTGTAGGAGTTGTTCCACGTGTAGCTGTATTTCTGGTGTATCCGTGGGGAGGAAGGTGATCTCCACGTCTTACTCTTCCGCCATCTTACCCGGAAGTTCTAATGGAGCATTTTGATTTCACTGTGATGACAATAGCCTGAAGCATTATGATGATGGGCATGGTGCATTGTGATGACAGGGTTCATGGAGCATTGAGATGAAAAAGGGCATGGAGCATTGTGATTACAGGGGTCTTGGAGCATTGTGATGACAAGGACATGGAGCATTGTGATGAGAAGGCCATGGAACATTCTGATGACATGTGTCATTGAGCTTTGTGATGAAAAGGGCATGGAACATTGTGATTACAGTGGTCTTGGAGCATTGTGATTACAAGGGTCATGGAGCCTTGTTATGAGAAGTCCGTGGAACATTGTGATGGCAGGGGTCATGGAGCATTGTTATGACAGATGTAATGGAGCATTGTGATGAGAAGGGCATTGAGCATTGGCCTGAAATCTTTCATGGATTATTGTGATGAGAGTGGGCATGGAGCATTGTGATGACAAGGGCACGGAACACTGTGATACATGAGTCATGGAGGATTGTGATGAAAATGGCATGGAGCATTTTGATGAGAAGTGCATCGAGCATTGTGATGACAAGTGTCATGGAGCTTTGTGATGACAAGTGCATGGAGCAATGGGATGAGAGGGTTCTTGGAGCATTGTGATGACAATGACATGGAGCATTGTGATGCCAAGTGTCCTGGAGCTTTGTGATGACAAAGGTCATGGAGCATTTTGATGACAAGCGTGTGGTGCATTGTGATGAGAATGTGAGGGTTCATTTTTTTTTTTAATGATTTAATAAAATTTGTTAGGGCCATTTTGAGAAATGTTTTTATTATAGTTTTTTTTTTCACCCACTTTTTATTTATTTATTTATTTATTTATTTATTTATTTATTTATTTATGGCTGTGTTGGGTCTTCGTTTCTGTGCGAGGGCCTTCCCAAGTTGTGGCAAGTGGGGGCCACTCCTCATCACGGTGCGCGGGCCTTTCATTATCGTAGCCTCTCTTGTTGCAGAGCACAGGCTCCAGACGTGCAGGCACAGTAATTGTGTCTCACAGGGCTAGCTGCTCCGTGGCATGTGGGATCTTCCCAGACCAGGACTCGAACCCATGTCCCCTGCATTGGCAGGCAGACTCTCAACCACTGCACCACCAGGGAAGCCCCCATAAGGTGAGGGATCATTTTGATGACAGGGTCATGCAGCAATTTGTTGAAAAGTGTAATGGAACATTTTGTTGACAGGGGTTACAGAACATTGTGATGCCATGGGTCATGGAGCGTTGGGATGAAAAGTGTCATGGAGCATTATGATGAGAGTGGTTATGGAAAATTGTGATGTCAGAGGTGTCCTGGAACATTGTGATTACAGGGTTGAGGGAGGATTGTGATGACTAGTGATGGAACATTGTGATATCTCAGGTGAGAGAGCATTTGGATGAGAAGTGCATGGAGCATTGTGATTACAAGTTTTATGGAGCATAGCGATGACAAGGTTGTGGATCATTGTGATGAAAAGCGTGTGGCACATTGTGATGACAAGGGTCAGGGAACATTGTTCTGACAAAGGCATGGAGCATTGTGATGACAAGGGTCACGGAGAATTGTGATGAAATGTTCATGGAGCATTGTGGTTACAAAAGTCACAGAGCCTTGTGATGAAGCGGGCATGGACCATTGTGATGACAAAAGTTATGAAGCAATGTGATGACTGGATTCACGGAGCATTGTGATGACAGGAGTCATGGAGCATTGTGATGACAAGAGCATGGAACATTGTGATGACAGGAACATGGAGAGTTGTGTTGACAAGTTTCAGAGATTATTGTGATGACAGTGGACATGGTGCATTGTGAAGACAAGGGCATGGAGCATTGTGATGAGAATGTCATGGAGTATTGTGAAGAGAGCTGTCAGAGAGCATTGTGATGACATATGTCATGGTCCATTGCGATGACAATGGCAGGGAGCATTGTGATGCCAACTGTAATGGAGGATTGTGATGACAAATATAATGGAGCATTGTGATGACTAGGGCTTGGAGCATTATGATGACTAGGGTCATTGAGAATTTTCATGACAAGGTCGTGAAGCATTGTGATGACAAGCTCCTGGAGCATTGTGATGAGAAAACCATGGAGCCTTTTGATGAATAGTCTCATGGAGCATACTGATGAAAAGGGGCAAGGAGCATTCTGATTACAGGGTTCTTGGAACTTTGTGATAAGAAGGGCATGGAGCATTGTGATGACAAGTGCATGGAACATTTTTCTAATTAGTTTCATGGATTATTGCGATGACAGTTGGAATGGCACATTGTGATGACAAGGGCATGGAGCATTGTGATGACCAGGTCATGCATTATTGTGAAGAGAGGTGTCAGGGAGCATTGTGATGACATATGTAATGGCCCATTGTGAAGACAATGGCATGGAGCATTGTGATGCCAAGTGTCATGGAGGATTCTGATGACAAATGTAATGGAGCATTGAGATGACAATGGCTTGGAGCATTGTGATGACAAGTGTCAGGGAGCATTGTGCTGACAAGTGCATGTAGAATTGTGATGACAAGTGTCATGGAGCATTCTGATGACAACCTTGTGGAGTATTTTGATGACAAAGGCATGGAGCATTGTGATGAAAACGGCATGGGGCTTTGTGATGAAAAATGCATGGAGCGCTTTTGTGACAGGGTTCAATGAGCATTCTGACGACAAGTGTCAGGAAGCATTGTGATGACAATTGTATTGAGAATTGTGATGAGAAAGGTCATGGAGCATTGTGATGAAAAGGCCATGAAGTATTGTGATGACAGGCATCATGGAGCGTTGTGATGACAAGGGCATGAAGCAATGTGATCCCAAGGTTCATGGAGGATTGTGATGACAATTGTAATGGAGTATTGTGATGACAAGCGCATAGAGCATTGTAATGAGAAGGTCATGTAGAATTTTGCTGACAAAGGCATGGAGAATTGTGGTGACAGGTGTCATGGAGCATTGGGATGAAAAGGGCATAGATCATTGTGATGACAAGGGTCATGGAGCATTGGGCTGAAAAAGTTCATGGAGTATTGTGATGACAGGGGTCATGGAGCATTGGGATAACAAGGGCATGGAGCATTGTGATGACAAGGGCATGGAACATTGGTCTAATAAAATTCATGGATTATTGCGATGACAGTTGGAATGAAGCATTGTGATGACAAGGACATGGAGCATTGTGATGACAAGAGTCCCGGATCATTGTGTTATCAGGTGTCATGGAGTGTTGTGATGACAATGGTCATGGAGCATCGTGATGATATTGGTCAGGGAGCATTGTGAGGAGAAGGTCATGGAGCATTGGGCTGAAAATGTTCATGGAGTATTGTGATGAAAAGGGCATGGATCATTGTGATTAAAAAGGCACGGATTCTTGTCATGACAGGGTTCAAGGAGCATACTGACGACAAGTGTCAAGGAGCATTGTGATGACAAATGTATTTAGCATTGTGATGACAAAGATCATGGAGCATTGTTATGACAAGACCATGGATAATTGTGATGATGAGCGTCATGTGGTGTTGTGATGATAATTGTTATGGAACATTGTGATCACAAGGGTTTGGAGCATTATGATGACAGAGCTCATGGAGAATTTTGATTTCATTGTAATGCCAATAGCCTGAAGAATTATGATGATGGGCATGGTGCATTGTGATGGCAGTGTTAATGGAGCATGGAGATGAAAAAGGGCATGGAGCATTGTGATTACAGGGTTCTTGGAGCATTGTGATGACAAGGGCATGGAGCATTGTGAGGAGAAGGCCATGGAACCTTCTGATGATATGCATCATGGAGCTTTGTGATGACAAGGGCATGGAGCATTTTGATTACAGGTGTCTTGGAGCATTGTGATGACAAGGGTCATGGAGCCGTGTGATGACAAGGCCATGGAACATTGTGATGGCAGGGGTCATGGAGCATTGTTATGACAGAGTTAATGGAGCATTGTGATGCGAAGGGCATTGAGCATTGGTCTGAAATATTTCATGGATTATTGTGATGAGAGTGGGCATGAAGCATTGTGATGACAAGGGCACGGAACACTGTGATACATGGGTCATGGAGGATTGTAAGGACAAGGTCATGGAGCAATGTGATGAGAGAGTTCATGGAGCATTGTGATGACAATGACATGGAGCATTGTGAGGAGAAGGCCATGGAGCATTCCGATTACATGCATCAGGTAGATTTGTGATGACAAGGGCTAGGAGCATTGTGATTACAGGGGTCATGGAACATTGTGATGAAAAGGGCATGGATAATTGTGATGAAAAAGGCATGGAGCCTTGTCATGACAGGGTTCAAGGAGCATACTGACAAGTGTCAGGGAGCATTGTGATGACAAGTGTATTGAGCATTGTGATGACAAAGTTCATGGAGCATTGTGCTGACAAGACCATGCATAATTGTGATGATGATCGTCATGGGGTGTTGTGATGATAAGTGTTATGGAACATTATGATCACAACGGTTGGGAGCATTTTGATGACAGAGGTCATGGAGAATTTTGATTTCATTGTAATGATAATAGCCTGAAGCATTATAATGATGGGCATGCTGCATTGTGATGACAGGGTTCATGGAAAATTGAGATGAAAAAGGGCATGGAGCATTGTGATTTAAGGGGTCTTGGAGCATTGTGATGACAAGCGCATAGAGCATTGTAATGACAAGGTCATGTAGAATTTTGCTGACGAAGGCATGGAGCATTGTGATGACAGTTGTCATGGAGCACTGTGATGACATGTGTCACGGATCATTGTGAATACAGGGGTCATGGAGCATTGGGATGACAAGGGCATGGATCATTGTGATGAAAAGGGTCATGGAGCACTGCCCTGAAAATATTCATGGAGTATTGTGATGAGAGGAGTCATGGAGCATTGTGATGACAGAGGTCATGGAGAGTTTTGATTTCATTGCACTGACAATAGCCGGAAGCATTATGGTGATGGGCATGATGCATTTTGATGACAGGGTTCATGGAGCATTGAGATGAAAAGGGGAATGGAGCATTGTGATTACAGGGGTCTTGGAGCACTGTGATGACAAGGGCATGCCTCATTTTTATGAGCGGGCCATGGTACATTCTGATGACATGTGTCATGGAGCTTTGTGATGACAAGGGCATGGAGAATTGTGATTACAGGGGTCTTGGAGCATTGTGATATCAACTGTCATGGAGCCTTGTGATGACAAGGCAGTGGAACATTGTGATGGCAGGGGTCATGGATCATTGTTATGACCGGGGTAATGGAGGACTGTGATGAGAAGGGCATGGAGCATTGAGATTACAATGTTTACGGAGCATTGCGATGACAAATTTGTGGACCGTTGTGATGAAAAGCGCGTGGCACATTTTGATGACAAGGGTCATGGAGTATTTTTCTGACAAAGGCATTGAACATTGTGATGACAAGTGTCACGGAGCATTGTGATGAAAAGTTCATGGAGCATTGTGGTAACAAAGGTAACAGAGCCTTGTGATGATGCGGGCATGGACCATTGTGATGACAAAGGTTATGAAGCATTGTGATGACGGGAGTCATAGAGCATTGTGATGACAGGGGTCATGAAGCTCTGTGATGACAAGGGCAAGGAGCATTGTGCTTAGAAAGGCATACAGCATTGTGATGACAAGGGTCAAAGAGCATTGTGATAAAAAGTTAATGGAACATTGTGGTTAAAAAGGTCACAGAGACTGTTGATGATGAGGGCATGGACCATTGTGATGACAAAGTTGCTGAAGCATTGTGATGACTGGAGTCATGGAGCATTGTGATAAAAAGGGCATGGAGAATTGTGAGGACAAGGGCATGGAGCATTGGTCTAATAAATTTCATGGATTATTGCGATGACAGTTGGAATGGCGCATTGCGATGAGAAGGGCATGGAGCATTGTGATGACCAGGTCATGCAGTATTTTGAAGACAGGTGTCAGGGAGCATTGTGATGAGATATGTAATGGCCCATTGTGATGACAATGGCATGAAGCATTGTAATGCCAAGTGTCATGGAGGATTGTGATGACAAAGGCAATGGAGCATTGTGATGACAATGGCTTGGAGCATTGTGATGACAAGGGTCAGGGAGCATTGTGCTGACAAGTGCATGGAGAATTGTGATGACAAGGGTCATGGAGCATTCTGATGACAAGATTGTGGAGTATTTTGATGACAATGGCATGGAGCATTGTGATGAAAACAGCATTGGGCATTGTGATGAAAATGGCATGGAGCCTTTTCGTGACAGGTTTCAAGGAGCATTCTGACGACAAATTTCAGGAAGCATTGTAATGACAAGTGTATTTAGAATTGTGATGACAAAGGTCATGGAGCATTGTGATGAAAAGGGCATGGAGTATTGTGATGACAGGCATCATGGAGCGTTGTGATGACAAGTGTTATGGAACATTGTGATCACAAGAGTTTGGAGCATTGTGATTACAGAGGTCATGGATCATTTTGATTTCAAGAAGCATGGAGCATTGTGATGACAAGCGCATGAAGCAATGTGATCCCAAGGTTCATGGAGGATTCTGATGACAATGGTAATG
This sequence comes from Mesoplodon mirus, assembly GCF_964341445.2. Lineage (NCBI taxonomy): Eukaryota > Metazoa > Chordata > Mammalia > Artiodactyla > Ziphiidae > Mesoplodon > Mesoplodon mirus. Next base: position 229,219 of record NW_028295234.1, read on the forward strand.
GAGTATTGTGATGACAAGCGCATAGATCATTGTAATGTCAAGGTCATGTAGCATTTTGCTGACAAATGTATGGAGCATTGTGATGACAGGTGTCATGGAGCACTGTGATGACAACCGTCACGGAGCATTGTGAATACAGGGGTCATGGAGCATTGGGATGACAAGGGCATGGATCATCGTGATGACAAGTGTCATGGAGCATTGGGCTGAAAATGTTCATGGAGTATTTTGATGACAGGGGTCATGGAGCATTGTGATGACAGAGGTCATAGAGAATTTTGATTTCATTGTGCTGACAATAGCCAGAAGCATTATGATGATGGGCAAGATGCACTGTGATGACAGGGTTCATGGACCATTGATATGAAAATGGGCATGGAGCACTGTGATTACACGGGTCTGGGAGCATTGTGATGAAAAGGGCATGGAGCATTTTGATGAGAAGGCCATGGAACATTCTGATGACATGTGTCATTGAGCTTTGTGATGACAAATTCATAGAGCATTGTGATTACAGTGTTCTTGGGGCATAGTGATGAGAAGGGTCATGGAGCCTTGTGATGAAAAGGCCATGGATCATCGTGTTGGCTAGGGACATGGAGCATTTTTATGAGAGGGGTAATGGAGCATTGTGATGGCAAGGGCATGGAGCATTGCGATGAGAAGGCCATGGAACATTCTGATGACATGTGTCATGGAGCTTTGTGATGACAAGGGCATGGAGCAATGTGATGAGAGCGTTCATGGAGCATCGTGATGACAAAGACATGGAGCGTTGTGATGCCAAGCGTCATGGATCTTTGTGATGACAAATGTCATGGAGCATTTTGATGACAAGGGCGTTGTGCATTGTGATGAGAAGGGCAGGAGCATTGTGATGAAAGTGTCATGGGGCAATTTGATGAAAAGAGTCATGGAACATTTGGATGACTGGGTTTATGGAACATTGAGATGTCATGGGTCATGGAGCATTTTGATGAAAAGGGTCATGGAGCATTTTGATGACAGGGGTTATGTAACATTGTGATGTCAGTGGTCATCAAACATTGTGATGATAATGCATGTAGCATTGTGATGACAGGATTAATGGAACATTGTGATGACAAGGGTGAGGGAGTATTGTGACGAATAGTGATGGTAACATTGTGATATCAGTGCTGAGAGAGGATTTTGATGAGAAGTGCATGGAGCATTGTGATGACAAGGTTTATGGAGCATTGTGATGAAAAGATTTTGGAGCACTGTGATGACAAGCGCATGGTGCATTGTGATGACATGTGTCGTGGAGCATCGTGCTGACAAGCGCATGGAGCATTGTGATGACAAGGATCATGGAGCATTGTACTGAGAAAGGCATAGAGCATGGTGATGACAAGGGTCAAAGAGCATTGTGATGAGAAGTTCATGGAGCATTGTGGTTAAAAACGTCACAGAGACTGTTGATGATGAGGGCATGGACCACTGTGATGACAAAGGTCAAGAAGAATTGTGATGAGTGGGGTCACAGACCACTGTGATGACAGGGGTCATGGAGCATTGTAATAACAAGGGAATGGAGCATTGTGATGACAAGGACATTGAGCATTGGTCTAATAACTTTCATGGATTATTGCGATGAGAGTTGGAATGGCGCATTGTGATGACAAGGGCATGGAGCATTGTGATGACCAGGTCATGCAGTATTGTGAAGACAGTTGTCAGGGAGCATTGTGATGACATATAAAATGGCCCATTGTGATGACAATGGCATGAAACATTGTGATGCCAAGTGTCATGGAAGATTCTGATGACAAAGGTAATGGAGCACTGTGATGACAATGGCTTGGAGCATTGTGATGACAAGGGTCAGGTAGCTTTGTGCTGAGAATTGCATGGAGAATTATGATGACAAGGGTCATGGAGCATTCTGATGACAAGCTTGTGGAGTATTTTGATGACAATGACATGGAGCATTGTGATGAAAACGGCATGGGGCATTGTGATGAAAAAGTCATGGAGCCTTTCGTGACAGGGTTCAAGGAGCATTCTGACGACAAGTGTCAGGGAGCATTGTGATGACAAGTGTATTGAGAATTGTGATGACAAAGGTCATGGAGCATTGTGATGAAAAGGGCATGCAGTATTGTTATGACAGGCATCATGGAGTGTTGTGATGACAAGTGTTATGGAACATTGTGATCACAAGGGTTTGGATCATTGCGATGACAGAGGTCATGGATCATTTTGATTTCAAGGATTATGGAGCATTGTGATGACAAGGTCATGAAGCAATGTGATCCCAATGTTCATGGAGGATTTTGATGACAATGGTAATGGAGTATTGTGTTGACAAGCGCTTAGAGCATTGTAATGAAAAGGTCATGTAGCATTTTGCTGACAAAGGCATGGATCATTGTGATGACAGGGATCATGGAGCATTGTGATGACAGAGGTCATGGAGAATTTTGATTTCACTGTGCTGACAATAGCCGGAAGCATTATGATGATGCGCATGGTGCATTGTGATGACAGTGTTCATGGAGCATTGACATGAAAAGGGGCATGGAGCATTGTGATTACAGGCGTCTGGGAGCATTGTGATGACAAGGGAATGGAACATTTTGATGAGAAGGCCATGGAACATACTGACGACATGTGTCATGGAGCTTTTTGATGACAAGGGCATGGAACATTGTGATTACAGGTGTTTTGGAGCATTGTGATGACAAGGGTCATGGTGCCTTTTGATGGCAAGGCCATGGAACATTGTGATGGCAGGGGTCATGGAACATTGCTATGACAGGGGTAATGGAGCATTTTGATGAGAAGGGCATGGAATTTTGTGATTACAAAGTTTATGCAGCATTGCCGTGACAAATTTGTGTACCGTTGGGGTGAAAAGCGCGTGGCACGTTGTGATGATAAGGGACATGGAATATTTTTCGGACAAATGCATGGAGCATTGAGATGACAAGGGTCACGGAGCATTGTGATGAAAATTTCATGGAGCATTGTAGTTACAAATGTAACAGAGCCCTGTGATGACGCAGGCATCGACCATTGTGATGACAAATGTTATGAAGAATTGTGATGACTGGAGTCAAAGAGCATTGTGATGACAGGCGTCATAGAGCATTGTGATGACAAGGGCAAGGAGCATTGTGCTGAGAAAGGCATATAGCATTGTGATGACAAGGGGCAAAGAGCATTGTAATGAAATGTTCATGGAGCATTGTGGTTAAAAAGGTCACAGAGACGGTTGATGATGAGGGCATGGACCATTTTGATGACAAAGGTCATGGAGCATTGTGATGACTGGAGTCATGGAGCATTGTGATGACAGGGGTCATGGAGCATTGTGATAACAAGGGCATGGAGCATTGTGATGACAAGGGCATGGAGCATTGGTCTAATATGTTTCATGGATTATTGCGATGACAGTTGGAATGGCATATTGTGATGACAAGGGCATGGAGCATTGTGATGACCAGGTCTTGCAGTATTGTGAAGACAGGTGTCAGGTTGCATCTTGATAACCTATGTAATGGCCCATTGTGATGACAATGGCATGGAGCATTGTGATGCCAAGTGTCATGGTTGATTCTCATGACAAAGGTAATGGAGCATTGTGATGACAATGGCTTGGAGCATTGTGATGACAAGGGTCAGGTAGCTTTGTGCTGAGAATTGCATGGAGAATTATGATGACAAGGGTCATGGAGCATTCTGATGACAAGCTTGTGGAGTATTTTGATGACAATGACATGGAGCATTGTGATGAAAACGGCATGGGGCATTGTGATGAAAATGTCATGGAGCCTTTCGTGACAGGGTTCAAGGAGCATTCTGACGACAAGTGTCAGGGAGCATTGTGATGACAAGTGTATTGAGAATTGTGATGACAAAGGTCATGGAGCATTGTGATGAAAAGGGCATGCAGTATTGTGATGACAGGCATCATGGAGTGTTGTGATGACAAGTGTTATGGAACATTGTGATCACAAGGTTTTGGATCATTGCGATGACAGAGGTCATGGATCATTTTGATTTCAAGGATCATGGAGCATTGTGATGACAAGGTCATGAAGCAATGTGATCCCAAGGTTCATGGAGGATTTTGATGACAATGGTAATGGAGTATTGTGTTGACAAGCGCATAGAGCATTGTAATGAAAAGGTCATGTAGCATTTTGCTGACAAAGGCATGGATCATTGTGATGACAGGGATCATGGAGCATTGTGATGACAGAGGTCATGGAGAATTTTGATTTCACTGTGCTGACAATAGCCGGAAGCATTATGATGATGGGCATGGTGCATTGTGATGACAGTGTTCATGGAGCATTGAGATGTAAAGGGGCATGGAGCATTGTGATTACAGGGGTCTGGGAGCATTGTGATGACAAGGGAATGGAACATTTTGATGAGAAGGCCATGGAACATACTGATGACATGTGTCATGGAGTTTTGTGATGACAAGGGCATGGAACATTGTGATTACAGGTGTTTTGGAGCATTGTGATGATAAGGGTCATGGTGCCTTGTGATGTCAAGGCCATGGAACATAGTGATGGCAGGGGTCATGGAACATTGCTATGACAGGGGTAATGGAGCATTTTGATGAGAAGGGCATGGAATTTTGTGATTACAAAGTTTATGCAGCATTACCATGAAAAATTTGTGGACCATTGGGGTGCAACGCGTGTGGCACGTTGTGATGATAAGGGACATGGAGTATTTTTCGGACAAATGCATGGAGCATTGAGATGACAAGGGTCACGGAGCATTGTGATGAAAATTTCATGGAGCATTGTAGTTACAAATGTAACAGAGCCCTGTGATGACGCGGGCATCGACCATTGTGATGACAAATGTTATGAATAATTGTGATGACTGGAGTCAAAGAACATTGTGATGACAGGCGTCATAGAGCATTGTGATGACAAGCGCAAGGAGCATTGTGCTGAGAAAGGCATATAGCATTGTGATGACAAGGGGCAAAGAGCATTGTGATGAAATGTTCATGGAGCATTGTGGTTAAAAAGGTCACAGAGACGGTTGATGATGAGGGCATGGACCATTTTGATGACAAAGGTCATGGAGCATTGTGATGACTGGAGTCACGGAGCATTGTGATGACAGGGGTCATGGAGCATTGTGATAACAAGGGCATGGAGCATTGTGATGACAAGGGCATGGAGCATTGGTCTAATATGTTTCATGGATTATTGCGATGACAGTTGGAATGGCATATTGTGATGAAAAGGGCATGGAGTATTGTGATGACCAGGTCTGGCAGTATTTTGAAGACAGGTGTCAGGGTGCATCTTGATGACATATGTAATGGCCCATTGTGATGACAATGGAATGGAGCATTGTGATGCCAAGTGTCATGGAGGATTCTGATGACAAAGGTAATGGAGCATTGTGATGACAATGGCTTGGAGCATAGTGATGACAATTGTCAGGGAGAATTGTGCTGACAAGTCCATGGAGAATTGTGATGACAACGGTCATGGAGCATTCTGATGACAAGCTTGTGGAGTATTTTGATGACAATGGCATGGAGCATTGTGATGAAAATGGCATGGGGCTTTGTGATGAAAAAGGCATGGAGCCTTTTCATGACAGGGTTCAAGGAGCATTCTGACGACAAGTGTCAGGGAGCATTTTGATGACAAGTGTATTGTGAATTGTGATGACAATGGTCATGGAGCATTGTGATGAAAATGGCATGGAGTATTGTGATGACAGTCATCATGGAGTGTTTTGATCACAAGTAATATTGAACATTGTGATCAGAAGGGTTTGGAGCATTGTGATGACAGAGGTCATGCATCATTTTGATTTCAAGGAGCATGGAGCACTGTGATGACAAGGGCATGAAGCAATGTGACCAAAATATTCATGGAGGATTGTGATGACAATGGTAATGGAGTATTGTGATGACAAGCGCATAGAGCATTGTAATGACAAAGTCATGTAGCATTTTGCTGACAAAGGCATGGAACATTGTGATGACATGTGTCATGGAGCACGGTGATGACAAGCGTCAAGGAGCATTATGAATACAGGGGTCATGGAGCATTGGGATGACAAGGGCATGGATCATTGTGATGACAACTGTCATGGAGCAGTGGTCTGAAAATGTTCATGGAGTATTGTGATGACAGGGTTCATGGAGCATTGTGATGACAGAGGTCATGGAGTATTTTGATTTCATTGTGCTGAGAATAGCTGGAAGCATTATGATGATGGGCATGATGCATTGTGATGACAGGTTTCATGGACCATTGAGATGAAAAGGGGCATGGAGCATTGTGATTACAGGCGTCTGGGAGCATTGTGATGACAAGGGCATGAAGCATTTTGATGAGAAGACCATGGAACATTCTGATGACATGTGTCATGGAGCTTTGTGATGACAAGGGCATGGAGCATTTTGATTACAGGGGTCTTGGAACACTGTGATGACAAGGATCATGGAGCCTTGCGATGACAAGGCCGTGGAACATTGTGATGGCAGTGGTCATGGAGCATTGTTATGACATGGGTAATGGAGCATTGTGATGTGAAGGGCATGGAGCATTGTGATTACAAGATTTATGGAGCATTGCGATGACAAATTTGTGGACCGTTGGGATGAAAATCGCTTCGCCCATTGTGATGACAAGGGTTATGGAGCATTTTTCTGACAAAGGCATGGAGAATTGTGATGACAAGTGTCTCTGAGCATTGTGATGAAAAGTTCATGGAACATTGTGGTTACAAAGGTAACAGAGGCTTTTTATGACGCGAGCATTGACCATTGTGATTACAAATGTTATGAAGAATTGTGATGACAGGAGTCACGGAGCATTGTGATGACAGGGGTCATGGAGCAATGTGATGACACGGGCATGGAGCATTGTGCTAAGAAATGCATAGTGCATTGTGATGACTAGTGTCAAAGAGCATTGTGATGAAATGTTCTTGGAGCATTGTGCTTAAAAAAAGTCACAGAGACTGTTGATGATGAGGGCATAGACCACTGTGATGACAAAATTCATGGAGCATTGTGATGACTGGAGTCACGGAGCATTGTGATGACAGGGGGCATGGAACATTGTGATAACAAGGGCGTGGAGCATTGTGATGACAAGGCCATGGAGCACTGGTCTAATAATTTTCATGGAGTATTGCGATGACACTTGGAATGGCGCATTGTGATGACAAGGGCATGTAGCACTGTGATGACCAGGTCTTGCAGTATTGTGAAGAGAGGTGTGAGGGAGCACTGTGATGACATATGTAATGGCCCATTGTGAAAACAATGGCCTGGAGCATTGTGATGCCAAGTTTCATGGAGGATTCTGATGACAAAGTTAATGGAGCTTTGTGATGACAAGGGTCAGGGAGCATTTTGATGACAGTGGTTATGGAACATTGTGATGTCATGGGTCATGGAACATTGTGATGATAAGTGGATGTAGCATTGTGATGACAGGGGTCATGGAACATTGTGATAACAGGGGTGTGTGAGGATTGTGATGACTAGTGATGGAACATTGTGATATCTCATGTGAGAGAGCATTTGGATGAGAAGTTCATGGAGCCTTGTGATTACAAGGTTTATGGAGCATAGCGATGACAAGTTTGTGGATCATTGTGATGAAAAGCGCATGGCACTTTGGAATGACAACGGTCATGGAGCATTGTCCTGACAAAGGCATGGAGCATTGTGATGACAACGGTCACGGAGAATTGTGATGAAAGGTTCATGGAGCATTGTGTTTACAAAGGTCACAGAGCCTTGTGATGACGCACGCATGGACCGTTGTGATGACAATTGTTATGAAGCATTGTGATGACTGGAGTCACGGAGCATTGTGATGACAGGAGTAATGGAGCATTTTGATAACAAGGGTATGGAGCATTGTGATGACAGGGGCATGGAGCATTGGTCTGATATGTTTCATAGATTATTGTGATGACATTGGACATGGTGCATTGTGATGACAAGGGCATGGAGCATTTTGATGAGAAGGCCATGGAACATTCTGATGACATGTGTCATGGAGCTTTGTGATGACAAGGGCATGGAGCATTTTGATTACAGGGGTCTTGGAGCATTGTGATGACAAGCGTCATGGAGCCTTGTGATGACAAGGCCGTGGAACATTGTGATGGCAGGGGTCTTGGAGCATTGTGATGACAAGCGTCACCGAGCATTGTGAATACAGGGGTCATGGAGCATTCGGATGACAAGGGCATGGATGATTGTGATGAAAAGGGTCATGGAGCATTGGGCTGAAAATGTTCATGAAGCATTGTGATAACTAGGGAATGGAGCATTGTGATGACAAGAGTCCCGGATCATTGTGTTGTCAGGTGTCATGGAGTGTTGTGATGACAGTGGTCATGGAGCATTTTATGATATTTGACATGGAGCACTGTGATGAGAATTTCATGGAGCATTGGGCTGAAAATGTTCATGGAGTATTGTGATGACAGGGGTCATGGAGCATTGTGATGACAAGGGAATGGAACATGGTGATGACAAGTTCCTGGAGCACTGTGATGATAAGAGCATGGAGATTTGTGATGACAAGTCTCATGGAGCATTCTAATGAAAAGGGGCATGGAGCATTGTGATTACAGGGGTCTTGGAGCATTCTGATGACATGTGTCATGGAGCTTTGTGATGACAAGGGCATGGAGCACTGTGATTACAGGGGTCTTGGAGCATTGTGATGAAAAGGGCATGGATCATTGTGATGAAAAGGCATGGAGCCTTGTCATGACAGGGTTCAAGGAGCATACTGACGAAATGTGTCAGGGAGCATTGTGATGACAAGTTTACTGAGAATTGTCATGACAAAGGTCATGGAGCATTGTGATGAGAAGTCCATGGATAATTGTGATGATGAGCGTCATAGGGTGTTGTGATGATAAGTGTTATGGAACTTTGTGATCACAAGGGTTTGGAGCATTATGATGACAGTGGTCTTGGATAATTTTGATTTCATTGTGATGACAATAGCCTGAAGCATTATGATGATGGGCATGGTGCATTTTGATGACAGGCTTCATGGAGCATTGAGATGAAAAGGAGCATGGAGCATTGTGATTACAGGTGTCTTGGAGCACTGTCATGACAAGGGCATGTAGCATTGTGATGAGAAGGCCATGGAACATTCTGATGGCATGCGTCATGGAGCTTTGTGATGACAAGGGCACGGAGCATTATGATTACAGCTGTTTGGAGCATTGTGATGACAAGGATCATGGAGCTTTGTGATGACAAGGCCATGGAACATTGTGATGGCAGGGGTCATGGAGCATTGTTATTTCATAGGTAATGGATCATTGTGATGAGAAGGGCATTGAGCATTGGTCTGAAATATTTCATGGATTACTGTGATGAGAAGGGCATTGAGCATTGTGATGACAAGTGTCCTGGAGCTTTGTGATGACAAGGGCATGGAGCAATGTGATGAGAAGGTTCATGGAGCACTGTGATGAAAATTGCATGGAGCATTGTGATGCCAAGGGTCATGGAGCTTTGTGATGACAAAGGTCATGGAGCATTTTGATGACAAGGGTGTGGTGCATTGTGATGAGAAAGGCAGGGAGCATTTTGATGACAGGGTCATGCAGCAATTTGATGAAAAATGTAATGGAACATTATGATGACAGTGGTTATAGAACATTGTGATGCCAGGGGTCATGGAGCTTTGTGATGAAAACTGTCATGGAGCATTTTGATGACAGTGGTTATGTAACATTGTGATGTCAGGGGTCATAGAACATTGTGCTGATAA